>NW_022109066.1:376847-378290 GCF_000313985.2 Echinops telfairi
TCTGTACCAGTGTACATCCTCTGGTCTAGCCAGACTTGCAAGGTAGAATTCGCATCATGATAGGGGGAGGGGGAAGCATTTAGGAACTAGAGGAAAGTTTTTTCATCGTTGCTCCATGAAGGACATCACGCTTGTAACGTGGAGGGGCAGTAAAAAAGAGGAAGCTCCTCACAAGACGGACGGACACAGTGGCTGCAACAGTGGGCTCAGGCACAGGAACAATTGTGAGGACGACACAGGACCATGTAGGGTTTCATTTCACTTTGTGTCGGGTCGCTATGGGTCGCAACTGACTCGATGGCACCTAATGCAGCCAGATTTGCCGAGCAAACTCCTTTGGGTGGTACTGTGAACTTGATGACAATAAAATCTGGAAGCAGGTAAGTCACATTTGGAAGCGGCTGCTCTTATCCCAATGAGAACTGATAAGGGCCTAAGCTTTAAATAATGGGAATGAAAAGGGGAGCCTGGGATGTGAGGGTGATCTGGCTGTGACATCTGTCACCCCACCGATCACCAGGGTTGATTTGGCTTTTCTGGCTGGCTAGGCGGGTGTCCCCTTTCTCCCTCACGGCTCCATGTGCATCCCTCCAGGTTGAAGAGGAAGACCTTCCCCATAGAAGGAAGACCGTCCTTCGGTCAAGGGTATACAAGTAGCTGCGCTCCCCTGCTAGAACCTCCAAACAAGAAAGGGGAGCCTGTGAAGAAATAGGAACACCATGCACTGCTGATAGGGGAAGGAGTGGAAGGTTTCTGTGTTAGAGGGATAGAGAGGGAGTACGAAAAGTCACTAGTGGGATTAGCAGTTTATTCAGTGTAATTCGATTATGCAGAGAAAAATGTATGATACAAATCTTGAAAATATATTGGAGATTGACTTGTGAAGATCTTCACATTCCATGTCAAAGATTTTACGTTGGTCCAATCAACGCCAAGAAGTTACCTTCTTAAATACTAAGTGGTATGGTTGGACCTATGATTTACAAAGATAATTATTATTAGCGTGACAGATATTAATACATTTAATTCTCATATAATCCTATAAGGAAAATACTGTTATTCTCTTTATCTACTAATGGGGAAGCTGAGACATACGGGGAGAATATGAATTTGCCCATAATCCCATGAGAAGCAGGATTCAAACACAGGCAGTCTGACTTTACACAGTCTGACTTTAGGACGCTCACTCTTAACCTGCCACGGGATACGTGTCAGAGCCACATGTGGCAATTCTAAAGATACAATTGTCCAATTTGACTGAATCCGAATTTCCAGAAGAATGATGTGATGCTGTAATTTGCAAAAGTTCAAAAGGCAGTTCTGTTGCTTACAGTTACTCTGTTTCCCCAAAAATAAGACAGTGTCATATTTATTTTTGCTCCCAAAGATGCGCTAGGTCTTATTTCAGGGGATGTCTTATTTTTTCATGAAGAAGATTATGAT
>NW_022109066.1:378503-402127 GCF_000313985.2 Echinops telfairi
TATTTCAGCGAGAGGCAAAACTGTAAGTAGTTCTTATTTTCGGGGGATGTCTTACTTTCGGGAAACAGGGTAAGTACTGTCAGGATGCGTTAGGAAGCTATGGCAAGAATCCAGGAAAGAGATAATAAGGCTGAAGCTAAAGCAGTCTATGAGAAGGAAGACTAGGAAACTCATCCAGAGACTTAGGTAAATTGCCTTAATGAGCTGCAAGAAATGCAGAACAATCAGCATTCAACCCAAGGATTACAAAGGGTATTTACTTTAGTGATAATACCAGGCAAAACAGGGTTCCACGTGGAGTTGGGGGTAGGTTTGCGAGTTTACATTTGAACCTTTGGGTTTAAGGGTTTTTGGAACATCCGATTAAAGATATCTTCGTGAAAGGAAAGATCCTTTATTGGATGCCGACATGCCAGACACCGTAAGTGGCTGGTTTTTGTTATTATCTCATGTAACCTCTCTCTTGGATCTCAGAGTTCCCATTTCACAATGATGCTGTGATTCAGGTCAGCAGGTACTATGTCTTGTGTCTTTCACAACCCTCTTGGTCTGTTTTTTCTCAGCTAATATTTGTAAATGTGTATGCATGCATGTCTATAAATAGACCATGGTCAGGATCACATTTTTTAGCCATTCATGATGAGTGTTTTCTCCTAGCTGTTTCCCTTCTAGTTGCCTAGATTTCATAAGGGAGTCTGCCTCACCCAGGGAAGGGGGCAGTATGCCTTCAGGAATCCCAGTCCCAATCTGATCTTTTTTACAACAAATGGATGGGAGAAAACAGATTTAATAGAGGAAGTATATAGGTAGACAGAATATAATTGAACTCATAACCCTGTCTCTGTATAAAATTGCATGCTAACACTGGTGTCTTTTTCACTCTACTCCAGGTCCTTTTGGACAATCTCCTTGAAGTGCCCAGCCAGAGACCAGGGGTGTGACCAGAGCTCTAGATGGTGTGAAATCAGTTGAGAGCCAGGAAATGGCTACAATCTTAGAACCAGAAGACCAGGACCTTTGGGAAGAAGAGGGGATTCTGATGGTGAAACTGGAAGATGATTTCACCTGTAGGCCAGAGTCTGTCTTAGAGGGGAATGATCCTGTATTTGAGACCTCACACCAGAACTTCCGACGATTTCGCTACCAGGAAGCAGCAAGCCCTCGTGACGCTCTCATTCGACTCCGGGAACTTTGTCATCAGTGGCTGAGGCCAGAGAGACGGACAAAGGAACAGATCCTTGAGCTGCTTGTGCTGGAACAATTCCTCACTGTCCTGCCTGGAGAATTGCAAAGCTGGGTTCGGGGCCAGCGACCAGAAAGCGGAGAGGAGGCGGTGACGTTGGTGGAGGGTTTGCAGAAACAGCCCAGGAGACCAAGGCGGTGGGTGAGGAGGAGGAGTCCTGATCTGTGTGATGTGGCGGGGGCTGAATTGCTAGATTGGGGTATAAGAGTTATGAGGTCCTTATAAGTTACCCTTTCCATTTAATTGACTCTGCCTTTGGGTTGTACTTAGATCTATGCATCCCATGGGACAAGGGTGTATGCGTGTGTGTGAAAGAGAGAAGTGAGACTTTCTAGGTTTTGAAACACCTTTCCTGGAGCCCATCTGAAAGGCGTCAGCCATGTAAGGGTCGTGGCTTTGGTTTTCCCATCTTTGGATATTTAGACCAGGTTGCTAGGGAGAGAATTAGGGGATTTCTCCGAGATTTTCTTGGACCTTCAGGTGCAGATTCTTTTTCCATGATAGGAAGCTTTGGAAGCAAACAAGAAGAGTTAGAGGTGGAAATGGGAGAGTTGATACTCAGACCACTGGTTTACTAAGGCGAAGGGTTGCAGGAAGGGAGAAAGTAATGCTCTGTCCCCATCTGCATGCCCCTAGCTTGTCCTAGGGAAGACAGACTTCAGCTCTTTGCCTGCTCACTGGAACTAGAGATCATCATCTGGGTGCTTTCAGGAGTTTTCCTATTGGCAGCTCCTCCGCCATATGCCCTGTTGACAGCCAGGGCCTTCCCCAAGACTCCATGGTGATTGGATATTGACATTCCCAGGTGACCATCCATGTTCACGACCAGGAAGTCCTGTCAGAGGAGTTGGTACATCTTGGGGCCGAGCTTGAGTCACCAAATGAGGTGCAAGACCCTGTACAGACCTCAACCCCCTTGGAAGTCCATGAGGAGACCACACAGATTCCAGATCTGGGGGCACCAGAAGAACAGAGCCCCTGTCCTGAAGAGGAGTTCCAGCCCCTACAGGAGAGAGGTGGGAAACCTCAGCCAAAGGACTGGGGCAGGGGAAGGTAAAGAGCTCTATGCCAGAGGAGGTTGGGTAGATTATAATAATAATAAATCTCAGAATCCAAGGTGCTATGAGGAGAGACAGTACCAATTAAAGCCTCTCATAAACAAGGCCAAGTTTAAGCAGTGATATTTTTGCTTCGCCTCGTGGCTTGCTATTGTTACAGGTGATGGTGCTTAAGATGACTTGCGCTACCCTTAGACGAGGTTTTTGCATCCCTCAGTAGAAGTTCATACCACCTTCCCGCTAAAGGGTGCTGATCTCCATAATGGTTCTTCTTAGGTGCTCCAGTGCGCCAGGACCCAGACCCGCCTGAAGAGAGGAACACTGGAGACTCCCTCCTCACCGCTTTATCACAGGTGTGTCCAAGTGTCTCTGTAGCCCACTGAGAAGGTACGTGAAGCACCATGAAGCATAAGTCACCCGTATGCTAGAAGAGTTAGAATGCACATTTGCATCCTCATATTAGTTTGGGTTCTCAGTTTGGCAGGTGCCTGGAAAGAGGAGGAAGTTCATCATTGAGATACATTGACTCTGTAGCCTCTAAAGACTGGATTTGCCACTGACCTGAGGAACTAACAAAATGTTTTTTTGTTAGGGACTAACTCATTGTTTTTAATGAGTAAGTTTGATGGTCATTTATAAGAATGATACACTCTTCTGTAAAAATTGTGTGGTTATTTTCTGTCTCTCCAGTGGTCTACAGTTAGTCAGCTCTGATGTTCTGTGAATAGCCCTGACATTAAGCTCTGTGGCTGGATAGAAAGAAATAGTTCCTATTCAGAGACTAATCGTCCAGTTGAAGAAAAGAATTTCATGTTTTTGCCACGTAGCCTATAAATGGTAAGAATGATTAGATAGTGTCAATTAAGGAAAGCTTCCTGGAAATGCTGAATTTCAAAGAAATGTAGCTGTCATGAAAGCATCAAATAAGGAATTGTTGATGCCTTTTAAGGCTATTGTATTTTGAACAATACCCCCAAGAAGAAGAACATAGACCGATTCTCATTAGAGATACTGTGCTTAAATATGGGAGAGAAGGGTAACACTTAACATGTAATAATTATTGAGTTGCAGAAAGCAAGGGGGTTACAGGCAGCAAGAGTAGGACCAGTGCAGTAAAAGCTGTCAACAGCATCAGAGGATGCAACACATTTTCTGAAAGAGAGCTACATAGCCTGTCTGAGAACTTTAGTTTTCTGGGCGTGTTCTTCCTCTACTTATGACCCCTACTTCAGGAACAAAATAATTGAGGTTAAAGGAAGCATCAGAATTTTGAGTGAAGCCTTGTGTTGTTTCAGGGACTGGTAACGTTCAAAGACGTGGCTGTATGCTTCTCCCAGGACCAGTGGAATGATGTAGACCCAACACAGAAAGAATTCTATGGAGAATATGTCTTGGAAGAAGACTGTGGAATTGTAGTTTCTCTGTGTAAGGATTTTGGGTGTTTCTGGAGTGTTTTGAGTGCAGGTCTTTTCCCCATTAGAGATGCTGAGGGCCATTGGACTTTAGAATGTACGCCCTGAACTTCTTTATGCTTAGCCCAGTGATAGTGAGAGTAGCTGCAGAAGAGGGGGCGGTACACTTCCAAGCTGAAAGGGAGAGAAAATGGTTGGGCACATGTAATCAAGTAAAGCTACCTTTTTATAGCTATCGCTTTAGTTAACAAATGTTTGAGATAAACAAGCAAGGCTGAAGTTAGAGGTACTGTGCTTACTTAAATAAGGGAGAAAGCGGGTAACAGTGTAACAATTATCGAGTTGTGGGTGAAAATATATTTTAAAAAGCGGAAGATAGGTAATACTTGGCTAGAGATGCTCAGCCTAAAGGGACTGAAAATGTGATTCACTGACCTGACTGTATATTTACTCTTAACAAAACCAGAAAGGATCTGCTGCAAACATAGGGACCTGTTGAACCAGTCTTGATGTCCTGTTTTCCCTCTCTTGAGCAGCATTTCCAATCCCCAGGCTAAATGAAATCTCCCAGGTTAGAGAGGAAGAGTTTTGGGTCCAAGATATTCAAGAGCCTCAAGAACCTCAAGAGACTGAGATCCTGAGTTTTACCTACACAGGTGAGGAACGGCAAAGGCATCTCACAGAGCGGGCCGTTGTTCTAGTCAGTGCTCTCCTTGCAGGCCCCCCGCTCATTGGTTCTTCTGCCGTGTTGGCCATTAGGCTGTCTTCCCCTGAAAACCAAATTCTTCTTTTTCCCTCTTCTTCACCCCTCCATCATTTGAGAGACATGGACTGTGAAATGGTGGGTGGGAAATACAAACATCAAGAATTGCAGTTCTGCCATTTTACTAAATAATTCACTTAATTCAATGATCTTCGATCACCTCGTTTGTGCAAAAAGAGTAGGACTCCGTACCCAGCCTTGCTGACAGCATAAGATAATGTGTAAGAAAGCATCTGGCAAGCTTTCCGTTGAGTCTTTCTTTCTCCCCCAACCTCTTCAGTTATGAAATAAGGTTTCTGTGTACTAGTGTTTCGCCCTGTCATGCACTTTTAAAGCATTCCTCCATTGTGTGCAAGGCACCGGTACTACCTATTTCATGTTCCCTCTTCCTTCCACAGGAGAGCAGAGTGAAGATGATGAGTATCTTGAGCAAGAAGATCGAAGTTTGGAGGACTTTCAAAGGTCTGTTTTGGGAGATCCAGAAATTCACCAGACTCCTGATTGGGAAATAGTCTTTGAAGATAATTCAGGTAGACTTAATGAGAGAAGATTTGATACAAATATTTCTCAAGTTAATAGTTTGACAAATCTTCAGGAAACCATACCTCTCCACCCCTTATTAGGGAGACATCATCACTGTACTGTATGTGGGAAAAGCTTCACTTGTAACTCGCACCTGGTTAGACACCTGAGAACTCACACAGGAGAGAAACCCTACAAATGTATGGAGTGTGGGAAAAGTTACACACGGAGCTCACATCTTGCCAGGCACCAAAAGATTCACAAGATTGGCGTGTCTTATAAACTCCCCCTAAACCGGAAAAATGTGAATGAGACCTCCTCTGTGATCCAGGTTGAAAAAACTCCATCTATTGAGAAACCCCATCGATGTGATGATTGTGGGAAGTACTTCCGCTGGACTTCAGACCTTGTCAGACATCAGAGGACACATACAGGAGAAAAACCATTCTTCTGTACAATTTGTGGCAAAAGCTTCAGTCAGAAATCTGTGCTAACAACACACCAAAGGGTCCACTTGGGAGACAAACCCTACTTATGTGCAGAATGTGGAGAGGATTTCCATGATCACAGGCAGTACCTGGCACACCGGAAAACACATGCTCCTGAGGAACTATTTCTTTGTAGTGAGTGTGGACAATGCTTCAACCACAATGCAACATTTGCCAAGCATCTAAAAGGGCATGCATCAGTGAGGTCTTGTCGGTGTGGTGAATGTGGGAAAAGCTTCAGTCGGAGGGACCACCTGGTCAGACACCAGAGAACACACACTGGTGAAAAGCCATTCATGTGCCCTACCTGTGGCAAACACTTCAGCAGAGGTTATCACTTAATCAGGCATCAAAGAACCCACTCAGAAAAGACTCCCTAACTAGATCCTCATATGAGGAGACCTACAGTTTGTTTACCTGTAAGAGTGGGCTAGGAGAAGCCGCCTTGTTAGCCTGGAAGATCTTTTCTAGGGAGTCTCTTGCCAAGCTAAATAAAACCCCCAGGCAAAGTTTCTCAACCTCTTCAGCACTTTGAGGATATAATTTGTCCCAGATACAATCTGAACGGAGGCTTCTCCTTAACTGAAGTGTTCCTGTGTCTCCCTTCTGGGCACAGAGTAAGAAAATTAGACTTAAGAGATTGTCATTACTCTTCCAAAAAATAGGCTGTTACATACCCTAAAGACTACTTGACAACTTCAAGTTTAAAGTGGCCAAAAGCAACCCCTTAGGTGTGATAAGGGACTTTGTTAAGATGTCTGTTCTTGGGGTCACCTGTTAAAGCACACTGAACTCAGATCTGGGTCCTGATGACTTTGTTAACTCTACAAATCCCTCCATGTTTGATTCACTTGCTCACCATGCACTTTCCTTTGTTGCTGTGGGAAACAGAAGAAAAAAAAGTATGATGGGTAAAAATCTCTAGGCTGCTGCTTATGGACGTTTTCAGGCTATTTTCACCCCCGCTGTCAAAAATGGTGCCTGTGCAGCCACTACCAAAAAGGAAGACCTCAGCAGCTCCTTTGTTTCCTTGTGGGCTTTTTTCTTCCCCTGGTAGATTGTTTTCATGCTTTTAGCCTACTTAATATTCTACCAGTGGTTTGGTTTTGTCCCTGGCACTTGTACAAGGAAGATGTAGCATTCAGGCTCTGAGGGTGTAAGTAAAGTGTAATTAAACCATCAGGAAGGCAAATATATCTACACACATGCACAAGCCCACTCACCTTACCTTTTCCTTCCCATGGGTTTTGTATGAGTTTGGAGATAGTGTTAGCCTACAGAGGCACCGGGCTCGTGATTGCTTGTATCACCTACTGGATGTGCCAGAAACCAGAGCAGATAGGAGATAACCCTGTGAAAATGTAGACGGCTGTTGCCATTGGCCACAGCTGTTGAGAATCTTCTTGACATCCAGTCCTTACCTCCGTTCTTTGGTTCCAGGGAACATTCTGAACCTCAATTCCTGGAACCTCACAGTATACCAGGAGTCAATGGCTTACATGTATTTGTGTGTTTTCATTTAAGTGATTTCATTTTCATGTAACTTAGAACTAAATAATAGTATCTCACTGTGACCCAAGAATCTCTGTTGTCTGATAGAGGTTACCATAGAGGTGAAGTTGAATAATTCTCATGAACATCACCTGTTCATTGGGGGGCGTTGGAAGGAATGAAGATATTCTACTCCATAAATGGAGTGCAGGATATGGGATTGAAGCATAAAAGGGGAGACCTTCTGTGCCTGGTTGGTAATCTATGTAATGCATACTGTGCATGTGTACCCAAGAGGGATATGGGTCGATTAACAAGAGCCAGCCCTATAGACCAACATGGAAATTCTCATTTTGATCAGTAACAGTATTCTGATGGGACTGGTTTTAATACCGATCAGCCATTTTCCTAGAAATCTACACATCTTAAATAAAAGTAACAGCCAAATAGCCCATGTTTCTGGGACTCCGTTTTACCCATTCACTTCCAAAGTTCATGGGTTTCTTCTACTTCTGATCACGTATACTCATTTGACCTGGGTGAACAGAGTGGTCTGACATATGGATAGAAAAAGTCTAGGATTGCTAGCAGAGCCAACTTAGAATAAATGCATGCAACCTCGGGTAAGATTTCAGCCTACCGTTTGCAGAAGAGATTATGATAATGTGCAGGTATTTTTCAGCCATGAGTCTAGGGCAGAGCGCAATTTGTCCTGGGTGAAATGTCACAGTCTCGAAGGACAGTATGCGAGAGCTCATATCTTCTAGTTCATGCTTACCATTTATGGAAGTTGATAAAATACTACAGATTTGCAGAACGAACTGTTTCCTCTGAACCTGCATTATTGCAGTAAGTAAAAATCTTATGTTGACACTAAGTCATTGGCCTCGTAAATTACTATGTCTTGCGGTTTCTGGAGGGATGTGCTATCCCTCAAAGTGAATACAAATAGCATCACAGTTTTCAGGCATAAAAACAGATGTGGATTGACCATGAGGAGGTGAGGCTGGAGCACACTCACTGCCGTTTAGTTTCTAACTCACAGGGACCCTAAAGGACAGACTAGAATTGCCCCTGTGGGTTTCTGAGACTAAATATGCTCACATGGAGCAGCTGGTGGTTTCACACTGCTTAATGTTAGCAGCCCGATGCACAACTAGGATGCCCTATTCACTTGCTAACAATCTTAAAAACATCTTTGAATACCATTCTATATGAGTACTAAAAGTTTCAGGAATGGAAGCGATTTTTTTTTTAAGGTGTTTGGAGCAAGTAGTCCATGAGTCCCTGGGTGATACAGATGGGTAATGTGCTGCTAGCTAGAAAGGTTGGAGGTTCAAGTCTACCTAGAGGCACTTCAGAAGAAAGCTTAATGGCCTACTCCTGGAAAGTCTGCAATTAAAAACCTCAGGGAGCACAGTTCATTCCTGACATGGGTCACAAACAACCGGCACCTTTTTTGCATAGAATAGACTACATTGGTTGACAACATTTTACATAAAGAGTAGTGAACTAAATTTGTTTACAACATTCCTAGGTTATTTGAAGTGCTTTGTGGTATTTGGCCAGTTAATAGAGGAATACCCAAGGACTATCCAGCTTTTCTCCACGAAAGTCTTGAAAGTTAATATGCAAAGACAGCCAATAAAGGCAAGAACTATTTGTGTTCTTCGCTTTCTAGACTTCAACACCAGGGCATATTCAAGTGGCAAGGATGAACTACAGTGAACCCTCGTTTATCGCGGTTAATCGGTTCTAGACCCTACCATGATAAATGAAATTCCGCGAAGTAGGATTCCTTATTTGTAAATCAAATATTTTCGTAGTTAGAGCATAGAGGACATGTAAAAACACCCTTTAGTCACCATTACACTCGTATTACCCAATTTATTAAAC
Organism: Echinops telfairi; assembly: GCF_000313985.2. Taxonomy (NCBI): domain Eukaryota; kingdom Metazoa; phylum Chordata; class Mammalia; order Afrosoricida; family Tenrecidae; genus Echinops; species Echinops telfairi. The sequence continues at coordinate 387,377 of NW_022109066.1, forward strand.
GAAAAAGGGAAAATACAGTAAAACATTTTGGACGTTACAATTATCATTATTTATGGCATCAAGCGTGTACAGTATGAGCCAATCAGTGGCAGTAATGACAGAGCATGCGCTGTTACGCAAAAACCGCGATAAAGTGAAGCCGCGGAAGTCGAAGCGCGAAGTGGTGAGGGTTCACTGTACTTGGAGAATTTCTAATGTTGGGTAAATGACTAGATGGAATCAAAGCAGGACCCTTGTCCAAAGGCGTAACTCAACTGGTGGGTCTGATTTAAGAAGACATTCGATTTAGCAGCAAAGTAGTGAGCAAGGAACAAAAGCCAGAGCCCTGTAGGACATGAGGGCAACAGCCTTCGGCTCATGCTAGTGGAAGTGGGGTTTTCTTTAAACTCTTGGACTGCCAGCAGCCTAGAAGGATGGCAACTCAAGGTGCTCATTGACCCTAGTGAAGGTTTCGTAGAACCAAAGCGCATCTGAAATGCTAAATAATAACATCCTGTGCAAGTTAATGACATGCTCTGGCATATCTGTATCTTTTAGTTTACGGAAGTATTGCTTCTACCTGCAGTAATACATGATCTCCCTAAGAAAAATGTAAGAGCCCTGATTTGGCACTGGTTAAGCCTTAAGCTGCTGACCAAAAAGGTCAGCCTTTTGGAACTATTAGCCATTCCAGGAAAGCAAGATATGTCTGCTTCCATACATCTTACAGCCTTGGAAACCCTATGGAGCAGTCCTGTTGTGTCCTGTAGCTTTTCTGTAAGTCATAATATGATAGATGAGTGGGGAGAAAAGTATATATATGGTATGCTTTTCTCCAAAAACAGCCCATCCATCAAATCAATGTTAGATATACATATATACACACGTGAATATGCATGTGTATATACATACACATGTATGAAGCCCTTGTGGTATAGTTAATATATGTTTGGCTGCAATCCGCTTGGTTGGCAGTTCAAATTCAGCAGCTCTGCAGGAACAAAACAGCTTTGTACTCCTATGAACAGTTAGTCTTGGAAACCCACAGTGGGTCTCTATGATTCAGCCTTGCCTTGATGGCAGTGAATGTGTGTGTGTTTCTGGTAGAGTTGACTGACTAGCATTACTCCAGTGTATGAGAGTAAAATGACAGCAGGAGTGGTACCCTCTTGATATGCTCTCTAGCCTGTATTTTGGCAAAGTTACTGATAACTGCCCTTGAAATTAAGCACCACTACTTAGGGATGAATAGCATGATTCCTCCATTGGGAAGTTCTGGGAAGGGGAGTTTTGAGAATTTCTTAGACACCAATTTCTATATATCATAAATAGCAAGGAAACAAAAATAGTTGCCAGAGAAGCAAAAGTAAGGCTGTTCCATAATATACAATTCTGTGTGTGTATCCACCCGTGTGCACTTCATGGGGTTTCAGGTGGACAAAGGATGATGCAATCAACACAAACTAGGCTACCTGGTGAACTGTGAAGGACAGGATGGTTTTGAAGAGACCGAAGGATAACAGAATTACAGGGATTATACAGTACCTTACAGAAGCTGCAGTAATAACTAGTCAAAGCAAGAAGATCCAGCCATCTTTTAAAAGTATGACAAAAATAGCCAAGTTTTCATTTAAACCAAGGATAAGATTTTTAAACCAAAAATGTCCCCTGAAGTTGACTTAAAACTAAACATTAGTTGAGCTTAACTGGTAAAGAATGCCTGCCTTTAACATTATCCTCTTAAAACATCTATATGGGACCAAACTACAACAACTCAAAGCACGCTGTGGGAAATTTCAGGAGTAGCAAGTTTTGTTAACTGAGGAGGAACCGCCACAAAAGGTAAGCACGGCTAGAATGTAGTCAGTGTCACTGAACTGTGTGTAGAAGTTAACTGCTGTATTGTATCTAGTCTTAGCAACAACAAAAACGATGTGTAAATAAAAGTGAAAATACATTATAATTCATTACATTAGTAATGTTCTGCGCATTCGGTGCTTCAAACAGACCATTTGTATGAGAAGGGGGCTTCAAACGTTCTGTTCTTGTTTTCATGAACTTTTGAAGCCCTTTCCTAAAGGAAGATAATTGAAGGTACAAAGTAGAATCTTCTGTAAAAACTACTGTTCTTTGTCTGTACACCCTTCATTAGGTATGCATATTTCAATGCCTTAGATTCCAAAACTTAGAAGAATCTAAAGGACTAATTGTCAGAGAAGATTTCAGGAAGAAGACTGGCAATTTCTTAATGTTTTCCCTCATTTGTGGAATCTCTGCGGCTTTACAAAGAAGCAAGGCCAAAGATCTGGGGCAGCTGGAAGCACACACCCCAATGAACCCAAAAACCTCGGTGCAAGAAGAAAATTGGGCCACAGCTACCGGGGGAAATATCACTACTTGCTCAATTACCTTCAATAAGATATTTTGAAAGTTTGAATAAATTATTTGTTTTCATCATTTTATTGAGGGATCTTACAGCTCTTAAAACAATCCATACATCCATTGTGTCAAGCACATTTGGACATATGTTGCCATCATCTTTTTTTTTTTTTTTTTGCCATCATCCTTTTCGAAGCATTTTCTTTCCACTTGAGCCCTTTGTATCAGCTCCTATTTTTCCTCCCTCACCCACCCTAATGAACTCCTGATATCTTAATATATATATATATTAAGATATATAAGATATGAATTATTTTCATATCTTATATATCTTAATAAATTATTAAAATACCCAATTACTGTGAAAGCTGGAATGAGGTAATCAGAATTTAAGTGCTCTAATATTGATAAATTGTTCAGGATAGAAACTATAAGATACTGGTTAATTAACATTAAGCATGCATTTTACAATAGTAAGGATACTTGTTATAAGAAATAAGAGTCTTGAAATTCTAAATACAAAACTAAAAACAGACAGCCTTATCTTTCACACACAGCACAGTTGGTGGATTTTACCTACCAACCTTGTGGTTAGCGGTCACATACCAGACAGTACCACCAAAATTCCCTAAAATTCTGAATAGTGGAGGGAAAATTGGAAACCAGAATTCAAAAGAAAAGGACAAATCCTGTCCGAGACCACTCAACCCCAAACCAAACTCACTGCCATCATATCGATGCTAATTCATACAGATTCCTGTGGGTTTCCAAGACTAACTGTTTACAGGAGTAGAAAGCCAGTCTTTCTCCTGACAAAACCATTATAGGAATAAACACCAGGACAAAGGAAGGCATCTGTTCTCAGGCCGTGTAATCTGATCTGGTCTCCTAAACAATGAGTCGATGTACCTACCTAATGCTCATGATCCATATCACTCACTCACTCCATCTACTTGATGCTGACTCAGGGACCCTATAGGACAGGGAAGAACTGCCCTGAAACTCTTTAGAGGAGTAAGAAATGGTCTTTCTCCTGCAGACGGACTGGTGGTGGTAAACTGCTGACCTTGCGTTTGCAGTTCAGTGCATGAACACCAGGGTTCATGATCCACATAATACCCACTGATTTGGACATATTAATAACCACTCAGAGTAGACCTCACCTTACCTGGAGTCAGTTTCTCATGTTGGGGATAGAAATAGATCAATCAGTTCCTGCCATATAACATTGCTCTGTGGTCACCCTAAATCAACACACTCCTACAAAAATGCTCAGTGAATATTAAAGTTATGGGGGTAGGTTTGTAATGGGCTAATTTGGTGGGGAACATAACATTGTATCAAAATGCTTAATTTTACTTATAGAGAGCACCAAGGGGAGAATATTCCTGGTATTATGTTCCTAATTAGGCACTTTTGACCCAATTTCTATCCAGCTCTTGGTGACCCAGGCTGAGTGCTATAGACAATAGGGCTTTGGATATACATCCTTTCGAGGTACACAGCACCCTTCATAGCCTATATCAGAAGGGTTCAATTTGGAAGCCCCATGAAACAAACGAGTTTACCTTAAACTCACCTGTAGCAGATTTAAAGAACTGAAAAGTGGCCAAGTGTGAGAAGTAGATAACTGCTGTTCAAGGTTAAGGATTTGGAGGTCGTTGGACTTTGGTTTGGATCTTTTGCTTTGAGGGGGCCCAAGGAAAGGTGGCTTGGATGACTATATATTTGCTATTTTAATGCTCTCTTTACTTCTGTATGACATGTCATAGCCTAGCAGTCATGGCTCTGATTTTGTAAATGTGTCTTATTGGAATTTTGCTCCATCTCCAACCCTCAGGTTTTTGTGTAAATAGTGTCCATTCACTTGATGTTTTGATTTATACAGGTAAACTGTGTATTTTGGCCTATACATGTATGCTTTTCTTTTCTAAACAATACTTGAAATTTAATAACAATAGCTAAATTATCCCTTCAATAGAAATACCATGTGTTCCACAGGGATAATTTATTATATCCCCCAATGAAAGGATAATGGTGTCTCTATAAGTAATATTAAAGTGGACCAGATACATATTTTAACCACAGATACATGAGTAGATTTTGAACTTGAACTTAATCATAGCCTTAATATAAGAACAAGTAGTTCTTATGATGTGGTCCTATTCAATACTTGCTCTAATGAAAAGATCTCTGAAGATATGAGTGCTATAGCAAAGTGTGGTGGAGAAATTAGATGGTATCAGCTATCAATAGCATATGGGGTCCTCAATGCTTGTCTTCAAACAAGCAGCCATGTAGGAGAGGTGACAGTTAAGCCCACACTGAAGCACGTCAACCTATGTGGTCTAAGGATTGTAAATAAAATCCAAGGGCAAAGTAGGTAATGGTACTAGAACTAAAATTCTGAGCAGTGAAATTCTGACAGTGGAAGCCCAGAATCCACTTGCAGGGTCCCCACTTTGATTAATCCTCTGGTGAATCCCTTCTGACCATAGACCAAAAACGTAAATAGCCATGCTATCAGACAGACTGCATTGGAAGTGGAATAATGTAGATATAATTGGGTTAAAATTAACACCTTATCACTGTTCTCCCTTTTGACCCATTTAAAATTTGTTCTAGTTTCTATTCTTAATAATATTAATATGTTTTAAGTTTTAAACATATTTTAAAATGCAGGCTGTGTAGGATCCAGAAATGCTATGAGAATTCATTATATTGTTATCAACATAAATTATTGTATGTTTATTAGGATACATATATTTTAAAAAGTAATTTAAAATGCAACTGAAATACAAAAGTCATTTAAAATGGCACGCTTTATTTTATTTATTTATTTTACTTCCTTATATGTTTATTTTCCCCCCAATGAGTACTAGAGAGAGCCATATTTATGCTAATCAGTGAAGTTGAATAAGCTCATATTTACAATTTATTTAACACTAGTCACTGAAGAGTGAATGCTTGCATTCTTCACAAACATACTGCATGCAATGTCAAAATGGGGTCATTACTTAAAGAAGCACAATGCACTAAAAACTATAAACACATCTCCAAAGAAAGACTGGAATAGATATTTTTTCTTCTCTTTTTAAAAAAAATCATTTTATTGGGGGCTCGTACAACTCTTATCACAATCCATACATCCATCCATTGTGTCAAGCACATTTGTACATTTGTGGCCCTCATCATTCTCAAAACATTTTCTTTCTATTTGAGTCCTTGGTTTCAGCTCCTCATTTTCTCCCCTCCCTCCCCGCCCCCCCTCATAAACCCCTGATAGTTTATAAATTATTATTTTGTCATGTCTTACACATTTTAGATGAAGATTAATAAGAAATGCTTCCAAACATTTTACTCTAATCAGAGTATTAGAATATAGTCATGTAACTTCAAATATAGTCATGTAACTTCAAAAAGTCTATTCCGACTCATAGCGACCCTACAGGACAGAGTAAAAATGCCCTTGAGGCTCTTCTGAGACAGTAAATTTTTTGTTTTTAGCTGCTTAATCCTGCACCATCCTCACAAGTATTGTGAAGTTGGAGATCATTGTTGCGACCACCGTGCCAAGCTGTCTCATCAATGCGCTTCCTCTGTTGGGCTGCTCTTCCACTTGACCAAGCACGTAGTCCTTTTCAGGGAACTCTTTTCTCCTAGTAACATGTCTATCCTTGTTTCTAAAGAGCATTTTGGTTGTACTTCCAAAAGAAATTTGTTTGTTGTTTTTGCAGTTCATCGTATTGTGTAGTCGGCATCATAATTCAAATGTATTGATTCGTCACAGTAAATTTTAAATAGTTTTATTGGAATATACTTCACCTATCATAAAATGTAATCATTTAATCATATTAAGATTTATGCAATAATCACCACAATCAATTTCAGAACATTTCTTCTTAGCTCTCCATTTCCCACCTTCCTCCCCTGCCATGCCCCAACGCAATTATCAGTCAAGTTATTCTCTCTATTGATCTACCTATCCTGAATTTCATATACAGAAAAACATAAAACAAAGAGCAAATGAACAAAACATCAAAAACTAACAATAATGAGACAAAAAGAAAAAAAAAAACCTCAATCGGGATGTACACTGGTACAGATAGGAACTGAAAACAGAAAATCCAGGACAGATGATCCCTTCAGGACCAGTGCTGAGAGTGGCGATACCGCAAGGGTGGAGGGAAGGAGAGGTAGAAAGGGGGAACTGATTACAAGGATCTATATATAACCCCCTCCCTGGGGAAAAGACAACAGAAAAGTGGGTGAAGGGAGACGTTAGACTGTAAGACATGACAAAATAATACTACTTTATAAATTATCATGGGTTGGGGAGGGAGGGGGCCGGGAGGGAGGGGAAAAATGAGCTGATACCAAGGGCTCACAAGTAGAAAGCAAATGTTTTGAGAATGATGAAGGCAACAAATGTACAAATGTGCTTGACACAATGGATGAATGTATGGATTGTGATGAGTTATATGAGCCCCCAATAAAATGATAAAAAAAAAAAACCTATCAAATAGAAAGCAGAAAACATTAAAAACCAAAACAATTTTAGAATGGATCAAAAGGGAGATCAAATGATAAGGCGTTACAGTTTGACCTATGAGGTAGTTAGTTTATTGTGCCAACCTGACCAATAAACACATGTGGGATTAATTGAAGGGTGGAGAGATAAATGGCTCCGTGAGCCTTGCCTTTTTTGTCTCTTGCTCTTTGATCATCAGACCAATGTGTGGCTGCCTTGCTTGTTCTTTGCCTCAATTTGCAAGCTACGCTAATCATGGGACACCTAACCCATGGACTGTGTCACTGTAATTTGAGGTTCCTTCAAGACCTGCTTCGCTACACCATTGAAATTTACATCTCTTGAGCTGGGGACTTGTTATGAGCGGCGCGATCAATAATTACTTAACGCTCTTAGACATTTTCGAATGCTTGGTTTATTCACTGCAAACACACATCAAACAATCTAAAATATTAAACTATTAAGGGCAAACAACTATAAGCACAAGGGCAGAATAACAACTATGAGCATAAAGGCAGAATAACAACACTCCTCACACATTTCATACTAGCACCATAGTCCCAATCAGCATTGCCTCATCGGTGTACTCACCCCAGGTAGACTTGGAGAGAGCAGATGATGTCTCCTTGGTTCCTAGCTCTCTAAAAGTCAGTGTCTCTACCCGGGTTTAAATTGACATTTTGGCTAGCTCTTTGACGTCTTCACTGTCCCAGTCAAGTCTTATCAGGTTTTTCCATGCTTTAGGTGGCTTGGCTAGTTTTGGGGCTTTGGTCAGGTCTCAGCCTAGTCTTATTGGGTCTTTCCATGCTGTAAGTGACTCGGCTAGCTTTGGGGCATTGGTCAGGTCTCAGCTCAGTTTTATCAGGGGTCTCTCACATTTTTGTGGTGGCTTCTTTGATGTAAGTGTTGATCTGGGCCCCAATATTACATTTTATTTCTTCTTTAAAGTGGAGTTTCTTGTGTTTGTTTCTTTGATGTGGCTAAACGTCTTGCAAGGTAGTTCAGTGTCTTGCAAGGTAGTTCAACATCTTGCAAGGTAGTTCAATGTCTTGTAAGGTAGTTCAGCATATTATAAGGTAGTTCAACATCTTTCAAGGAAGTTTTATGGTGCTCTCATCATGACTATCGGGCCCTGTCATCTGGCTGACTGTCGATGACCTGCCTTGCTGTTTGCTGCCTGTGCCCGGATAGCCTGAATTGCTCTACAGAGGACTACCCAGCGGCCCTCAAGACTTGAAGGACTGCCAGTGTCTCACAACTGTCTCACGGGAGTGAGTTGTACTGAGCTATTTGTACTGCTTTATAATTTAATTAACTGAATATTTCTTATGTTATACATCTATCTGTGTGTATATATATATATATAATTATTAGCATTCTGGTTTTGTTTCTGTAGAGAACACTGTCTAACAACCTAACTACATCTGCCTTAATCAGCTTACAGGGCTGTTTAATCACTGGCATGCAGTCAATATTAACTCGTAGTGATGCTAAAGGACAGGCCCAGGTTGGCCTATTAATCATGTGGTCACCACTGGTGGAGGGGGCAGATGGGAAGAAAGGAGAGGGAAGAGGGGAGCAGGGAGGAGGGACGGCCCTCCTCCCAGGCAAGGCCAAGGCAGGGAGCAAGGAGGGTGGAAGTGGTGCCTGAACTGATCCATAGCCTTTTGAAAACGGAATGTTGAAAATTTAAGCTCTGATATGATTCCCTCCTTCAGATTTGGATTTTATTATATATAATCCTTGATCACACAGGCAGGTATGTTTCTTTCATGTTGGACTTAGTTGACATCTCGCTTAAATGGCTGCTTGTTTGAAAACAAGTCTTTTTTGGGGGAGGGGGTGCTCGTATAATTCTTACCACAATCCGTACATACATGCATGTGTCAAGCATATTTGTTGCCATCATCATTCTCAAAACATTTGCTTTCTACTTGAGCCCTTGCTATCAGCTCATTTTTCCCCTTCTCTCCCCTACCCTCGCTCCCTCACACACCCTTGGTAATCTATAAATTATTATTATGTTTTCATATCTTATACTGTCCAATATCTCCTTTCATCCACTTTTCCATTGCCCATTCCCCCAGGGAGGGGGTTACATGTAGATCACTGTGATTGGTTCCCCTTTGCTCCCTGTGGTAGTTATATAATTATTTGTCAGTTTGAGGATTAAGAGTTTAGGGGTGGAGTCCAGGCTGTTAATTGGGATATGGCCAATGAGATCTCTCTGGGAATTGCTGAAATTTCCTCCTTGGAGGTGGGAGGCTCTGCACACACCGTGGGAGACATAGCAGCTGACAAGACACATGGACCCACCCTGATGCAGCCCAGGATGCTAGAGAAGCCATGCAGAGACCCCTGCCAGTGCTGATATGTTTCCAATGCCACTGGATCCAAAGACTTTCTACCCACTGGCCTGTGATGTTCTACATTTGGCATTATTGTATGTGTTTCATGAGTCTGAAGAGGACTTTATAGATTGGTACTGGACATATGGGCTAATATCTGACTTATGAACTTGATCTGGACTGGGCTCGGATGTTTTCTCAATGTTCAATTGCTCTTGTATCTTTTGTATCTCTTTCTTATACACATATGTGTGTCCATAGATTTCTCTAGTCTACCCAGACTAACACAATCTCCCATCTTCCCTTTCCCCTCCTGGTATCACTACTCTCATTATTGGTCCTGAGGTGTTATCTGTCCTAGATTCCCTGTGTTTCCAGCTCTTATCTGTACCAGTGTACATCCTCTGCTCTAGCCAGATTTTTAAGGTAGAATTGGCATCATGATAGTGGGCGGAGGAAGCATTAAAGAACTAAAGGAAAGTTGTATGTTTCATCGGTGCTATACTGCACTCTGACTGGCTCATCTCCTCCCCGAGATCCTTCTGTAAGGGGATGTCCAGTTGCCTACAGATGGGCTTTGGGTTTCCACTCTGCACTCCCCCTTATTCAGAAACATTTTTGTCCGTTTCTTTTCTTTTTACTTCCAGTTTCTTTTCAATGCCTACAATTCCTACAGCCCTTCTTCCTAACTGCGGTCCTTTCTTTGCTTGTAATGACTGGGAAACTGGCATATTCTCCCTGCTTCTTTGCGTAAAATTCAATCTGACCATGTTCTTTGAAGGGAAGTTTGGGGTAGGGATTCTTACTGCTCTGGAACGGGCCTGGTTCTCGGCTAGGCGGAGATGAACCAATATGTTTGCCACTTTACGCAATTCCAGCTGCCTTTTCTTCAATGAACACAGTTTGAGGCAGAGGAATGAATGAATGGCCATGCAGTATTCGTGATTTTTCTGATCTCACCAAATCGGTGTGTACTAACTAAGAAGGAGGGTCCCGGTGTCAAATTTTACCCTTTCCTCACAGTCATCCCTGTGCACCCTGCGCTGCCAGATCACTAAGGTCTCACTGTTCTCCCGGAGGCTGCTGGTCCACAAGCACCAGGTCACGGCCGCCCGGCGGGCCTCCACCCTCGACCGCGCAGGCGCTTCTGGGCCACGAACCGCACGGCGAGTAGCCTGCGGCGCCCCCTGGCGGCGGACGGACAGGCGCCTCATTCGACAAACTGACTCTTTCCCCTGTACTGGGCACGGTAATGGGCTCTTGTCCAGTCATTAATTCGTCCAACAAAAGGGGATGTCCCAGGGCAGAGTCATAAAGAGGAAGATGCCAAGATAATGTAATACAATGGACACAGAAGACCGTGGGAATCAGAGTAACAAGTGAAATTATTGCCATGTTAGAAACACGGGGATAGGAAAATATATGGAAGAAAGATGTTGGATTCCGTTTAGGTTGTATTGAGTGTGTGATAGCTCTGGGTTATCTTTTTTTTTTAATTACCCAGTAGGTAGAAGTAGATCTGTTATAAATAGAAAGGATATATGAAGGGTAGGGGATAAGAAGGAGCTGAGATCAAGGAGTTCAAGAGGGAAAAAATAAGTTTTGAAACTGATTTTGGCAGCAATTAAACTACACTGCTTGATGTGATTGAACTATGGAATGGTGTCTGGGATTAGTTTCTAATAAAATGATTTGAATTCTTTTAAATTTTTCCTTATATAATTACATTTACTTTTTAAATATATTGCACATATAGATATACTTACTTTATATAAATAATTTTATAACCATTGTGATGAATATCCTAATAACATAGCTTATTATTTATAGGAAGACACAATTAAAAGGTCACAAAATCATAGGATTTCAGACTATTGTTCTATATCTTCTTCAGCGTCTTCTAGTTGCTTCTGACGCATAACAGTGCTATGTACAAAAGACTGCCCAGTCCTGCACTATCCTCATAAGCACTGCTAATTGTCAAGCGCTTGCTGCACATATTTAGTCAGTCCACTTCACCGAAGAGCTGTCACTTGGTACTGTTCGCAGCCATTGGACAAAGTTAGCAGTTCAAACCTACGGTAGCTCCATGGGAGAAAGTTGAGGCTATCAGCTCCCATACAGATGACGGTTAGGAGGCCTCTATTTTACCAGGCATGATGTCCTTCTCCAGGATTGGTCCCTCTAAATAATATGTTCAAGTTGTGTGAGATAAAGGCTCACAGTCTTTGCTTCTAAGTAGCATCCTGGGTGTATACTTCTTTCAATCAGATTTGCTCATTCTTCTGGCAATCTATAGATCTTCTCCAACAACATAATTCAAAATGTATCAGTTCTTCTTCAGTCTTTCTAATTCATTGTCAAGCTTTCCTATGCAGATGAGGTGGTTGAAATATAACATTTGGGTCTGAAGCACCTTAACCCTCAACGTGGCATATTTACTGTATAACACTTTAAAGAGGCCTTTTGCAGCTGATTTGCCCAATGCAATACATTGTTTGATTTCTTAACTGCTACTTCCATGGATTTTCTTTGTGGATACCTGAAAAATGAAATCCTTGACAACTTCACGAGTGTCTCAGTTTATCATAATATTGCTTATTGATTCAGTTGTGAGGATGTTTGTTTTCTCAATTGTAAGTTTTATTCTGTATTGAAGGCTGCAGCCCTTGATCCTTTTAGCCTTCAGAAAGCGAAGTTCTGCCAACTTTGTTAGTAAGTCATACTCTAATACTTCTGCCACATTCTTCTTCCCATAATCCAGCTTCTCAAAGTATGTGTTTAGCATCCAGCTGGAATGAGTGTGGTAAGAGGATACAGCCCTGATACACATCTTTCCTTACTTTACAGTATTGTTCCCTTGGTCTGTATGGAATAACTGCCTCTTGGTCTATGCACAGGTTCTGCGTGAGTACAGTTAAGTATTCTGGAATTTTCATTCTTGACAATGTTATCCATAATTTATGATGATCCACATAGTTGAATGTTTTTTCATAATAAATATAGCTCATGTTAACCTCTTTCTGATATTTTCTGCTTACAGTCATGATGTAGTTGACATCAATAATGTACCCAATGTTCCATATCGTCCTCTGACTCTGTCTTGAATTTCTAGCTGTTCCCGGTAGACATACTCCTGCAACTACTTTTGAATTAAAGCCTCTTAGAACTGGAAAAAACGTGTTGAATGAATCTAGTCCAGTAGTTCCAATGTTGTTTCCGAAAACATTAAAAGTTTCTTTACTTTCTTTCATCATTCATTATTTCATAAATACCTACTATGTAGCCTACATGAGTTGGAACCAACATGATGACTCTCAACAACAATTATGTAGAAATTTGGGCTGCTAACCACAAGATCAGTGGTTCAAACCCACCAACTTCTCTTCAGGAAAATGATGGAACTGTATACTCACTGTATACTTACAGGTATACCCTGTAAACCCTAAGGTTTATAGGGTTGCTATAAATCAGTATCAACTGGATGAAAATGAAGTATAGGCTTTCCTAGCCTCAGTCCTAAACCACAAAACCTAAAATGCTCAAGGATAGCCTAGAACCAGTGTTACTTTGCAGAATTACAAATTTAATTATTTCGATAATGTTCTCAGTGAAAAACTAGGTTCTTAGATCTATATTGCCTTCCAAATCAACATTACTATTTTCATTATTTTCATTTCACTATTTTCAGATGCAAATACCAGTAGAGAGTTTGTATAACTAAAGAGAAGGAATTGTGACCATAAAAACACAAGTGATAGAAAGAGCAATACTGTACTATTGTTTCAGTTCTCTGGAATACAGATTTATCCATGACTATTGTCCATAATGTACACGGAGAGTAACCTCTCCTTCAAAAGCTTTATATATCCTATGGGGGAAATCATGCCTCTGCAGACTATCTCCTCTCTTATTTAAAGCCCATCTCTTACATTAAGTAGCCCTGATGGCATTATGGCTACGCACTGGACTGTTAGCCTCAAAGTCAGCAGTTCAAAACCACCAGCCACTCCACTGGAGAAAGACGAGGCTTTGTGAGTTTAGAGTTTGGCTTACATTGTTTGGAAGTGTGTGGCCAGTTTATGAGATTCCCTGGATAACCCCTCATTTTAGAATTCATACTCTTTATTTAATATCTCTTTTTTCCCCCACGTTTTATTTATTTATTTTAAAATCATTTTATTGGGGCTCATACAACTCTTATCACAATCCATACATACATCAATTGTGTAAAGCACATTTGTACATTCGTTGCCCTCATCCTCAAAACATTTGCTCTCCACTTAAGCCCTTGGCATCAGCTCCTCATTTTCCCCCTCCCTACCTCCGCTCTCCCCTTCCTTATGAACGCTTGATAATTTTTAAATTATTATTTTGTCATATCTTACACTATCCGACATCACCCTTCACCCACTTTTTTTATTGTCCATCACCCAGGGAGGAAGTTATATGTAGATCCTTGTAATCAGTTCCCCCTTTCCACCCCACCCTCTATTTAGTATCTCTTAATTTCTGCATTTAACTACCATTTGGCCTCTGCATATCTGATTTCCCACAGATTAGGTCCTCTGCCTTGATTTACAACGTCCACTTTCTTTTGTTCAAAGTCAGTCAAGCAACATTCCTAGGCCCACAATTTAAACTCCCTGCCCCAACATCCCAACCTTCTGCTTTTACCTCTGCTTGTTTCCATCGCAGCAAGAAATATAGGTCTTTCTAAGCTTAACAGTGTTGCTGGTCATTCCTTCTAAGTTTGTAACATCAGAGATTTCCCCCCTCCAAATTGATATGATAGAAATATGTTGTTTATCCAGTGTCATTAAGATGAATAACTAATCAGTTAATCTAAGAAGATTGTTATAAAACAATTAGACTAGAATAATCGTTAAACAAAATTAAAGAGTCGTAAAAATGGATACAGTAAAATGCATAAAATGCATAAAAATGAATGAACATTTCAATTTAAAACATGTACTTGTGTGTTTATCCCCTGTTTTGCAAAAGAAGTATTATGTGGTGGTCACTCCGTATGAAATTAAATCTGTCCCCACCAGTTGCAATTTGTGTGACCCTCGTTGAGTTGAAAATGCCATGGCTTAGGTTAGATGCACCTCAAAGTGATATCCTTGTTGTTCAACACTTTAAATAGGACTGTGTAGCACATTTACCCAAAATGCACTGCATGATTTGATTTCTTGATTGTTGCTTCCATAAGGATCCAAGAAAGATGAAATCCTTGGCAAATTCCATCTTTTCTCCCTTCATCACGAAGTTTTGAATTGGTCCAGTTGTAAGGGTTGGATTTTCTTTACTTTGAGTTGGAATCCCTACTGAAGACTACAGACCTTGATCTACATTAACAAGCGCTTCAAGTCCTCTTTGAGTTCAGCAAGCAACGTGTCATCTGCATATAATAACCCTTCCTTTAATAGTAATACCAAGCTTTTCTTCATAGGGCCCAGTTGCTGGAGTTATTTTCTCAGCACAAAGATTAAATAAGCATAGTGGAAGGAT
>NW_022109066.1:402227-405035 GCF_000313985.2 Echinops telfairi
AGGTTCCACATGAGCATGATGGAGTGTTTTGGAATATCCATTCTTCTCAGTGCTATCCATAGTTTGCTCTGATCCACACAGTCAAAAATCTTTGCATCACCGATAAAACAAAAGTGAAAACCTTCTGGTATTCTTTGCTTTCAGGGAAGATCTATCTGACATCAGTAATATTATCCCTCATGCCATGTCCTCTTGAATTTCTGGAAGCGCCTATCAATGTACTGCTACAATCTTTTAAAGGTTATCTTCAGCAAAATTTTACTTGCATGTAATAATGATGATATTGTGCAATAACTTTCACATTTGGGGGCCACCTGTCTTTAGAATGGTTACAAATATGGATCTTTTCCAATCAGTTGGCCAGGGAGCTGTTTTCCAAATTTCTTGGCATAGATGACTATTTCCAGTACTTCATCAGCTTGCTGAAACAGGTCCATTAGTATTCCGTCAGTTCCTGGAGTCTTGTTTTCTGATGATGTCTTCAGGGCATCTTGGACTTCTTCCTTCTGTGCATTTGGTTCTTGATCATATACTACCTCTTGAAATGGTTGAATGTTGACCAGTTATTTTTTGGTACAGTGACTCTTTGCATTCCTTCTATCTCTTTTTATTTTTTATGCTTCTGTTTTGATATCCTTCTTTTGCAGCCCTGCTCTACTTGTTTTTACAGGCACCTCTGGGGAAATCACAAGCAAATCAAACAAACCCAAAACATGACTTTTTCTTTTGTTTTCTCTCAGCCCTGCCCAAGTTTATGCTGCCATAGGAACTCCCCATCCACACTCACCTACCCACCACTTGTATTTCAAGTGCCAGCAGGTTTACCCAAAGTGAACAGGTTTCAGAGGAACTTCCAGACTAAGAAAAGACTACAAATAAGAATTGACTGTCTACTTTGGAGGAAGCAACCACTGAAAACCCAATGCATAAAATCAAACCATTATCAGCTATTGATGGCTTAGTGGGTAGAAACAGAACATTGTCAGAAATAGAGCCAGAGAATGGGCTGCTCAAAATAGGACTGAGGAATAACTGCCTTCTCAAAGTACAGTGGACATGTGTCATGTGAGTGGAATAAAGCCTCGGGGAGTCAACCTGCAGGATCTTCATTTCCTGTGGGGCACAACTCAAAAAAAGAAGAAAGAGCTGCAAACATCAACTAATAATTGGAATTTGGAATGTACATGGTATGAATCAAGGAAAATTGGGAGTTGTCAAAAATGAACTGGAACACATAAAGAGCTATATTCTAGGCTTTAGTGAGCTGAAATGAAAGGTTTGGGTAATTTTGAATCAGCACATGATACAATTTGTTATGTGAGGAATGACACAATCAAGAATGAGGTTGCATTCATCATCAAAAAGCACATTTTAAGGTATCGAGGTATAATGGTGCCTGCGATAGAATTGTATGTGTCCATATTTAATGAAATCTAATCAATACTGAGAGGTCAACACTGAGACAAGGAACAGAGATGGAATTGAGACAGAAGGTGAGGCTAAGAGCGTCTTCATTAGGGTCGGGAAAGAGCTCCCGGGAGGGAAGGGAGAGCAGAGAAAGGGACAGGAGCATCTTGAGCTCCAGGGCGGTTCCAAGACCCAATGAGTTAGGTCAGGGAAGTTGTGCCCATAGGTGGGGCAGTGGGATATTTGTAGGATTTGGGTCAGGAAAATATGCAAATGAGAAGAGAGCTGCTGGTGCTTGCTGACAAGGAGAAGGGAGGTTCGCTTCCTGGTGCTGCAGCTGCCGGCTGAGTCCTTCTCAGACCAGCTTCTTGGAATGTGGGGGAAGAGGCTGCACAGTTCAGCTCTGCCCTTGAGAGGCAGGGGGAAGGGGCTGTGTGAACCTGCCTGGAGATATGAACTCCTTGGGATGCTGGAGGCAGGGACTACAAAGTCCAGCAGATCACCTGTCCTTCTCAGAGGCTGGGGAAAGGGACTGCATGGTCTGGACCTGGCCGAAACAAATACAACTACAATTCAAATTTAGTCACAAACCATTCAAGCTACTGATGCAGAAATTGAAGAATTCTACCACGATTTTCAGTTGATGCATTGCTAATTATTGGTAATTAGAATGCAAAAGTTAGGAACAAAGAAGAAAGAACAATAGTTGGAAAAGACAATGGTGGTGATAGAAACAGAGCCGGGGATCACAGAATAGAATTTTGCAAGACCAACAACTTCTTAGCAAACACATTTTTCAACAAAAGGCAACTTTGCATGTGGGCTTCTCCAGATGGAACACACAGAAATCAAATTGACTAGCTCTGTGCGGAGAGACGATGAAGAAGGTCAACATTATAGCAAAAATTAGATGAGAGGCTGATTGTGGAATAAATCATCAATTGCTCATATGGAAGTTCATGCAGAAGTTGAAGAAAATTAAAACCAGTCCATGAGAGCCAAAATATGACAATGAGTCTATCCCATTTGAATTTCAAGAATACCTCAAAAACAGATTCAACACATTGAACACTATTGATAAACAACTCGGGGAGCTGTGTGATGACATCAAGAGCATCAAATATGAAGAAAGAAAAGTAATTAAAAAGACAAGAAAGAGAGAAGATATCGAGGAGTCTAAAGATGGCATCCAGGTAGAATCACCAGTCCAGTGTTCCCCTTGTTAGATCAGAAAATTAAGGAGGCCAATATTGGGAGGCTGGGTGCTAGAAATAGAATCCCAGTGTACTAGAGTTTGTAGTTCAGACCTCCCCTTAGGATGTTTGCCCTCAGAGTGATTTGAGGGCTTGCTGCAATGCTCTAAGTTCACCAAGGCTGCCCAAGGGCTCTCTACATCCCTTA
>NW_022109066.1:405439-407607 GCF_000313985.2 Echinops telfairi
GCAGCCAGGAGAACTCAGAACCAGTGGGCCCCAAACCCACTAGGCCAATCTAATTCCCCTTTCTTGGGGGAGAGTGTAGCACAACCCCAATACCAGGACATCCTACAAGCCCTAAAAAAATTTTTTTAAACCAAAAACTAAAAAAAAGTCATTCTGAGGCTTTGTTTCTTTTCCTAACTTTGAATCTAAGCCACCACATGCCTGGTTCATTAACAAATCTTTAACATAACAAAGCAAGGGGAAAAATACCAGGAGTCCTTGGGCCCAAAACAGGTTTTACCAGTTTGGGCTTGATAAAGAATCTTTGAAAGACTATTCAAAGAACACAGGATAGTAAGTCAACAAAACAAGTCTTCCTTATAAGACACTGGCCTGCAGAGTAAGACATTGCTATACCCCACCCTCCTGGGCAACTTAGGTAGGTGACAGGAGTAGACCCCAACCCCTCACCCCCATTTGGCCACCTCCACCATTCCCATCCCCTTCTATCTGATTCACCAGAGGTACATTCTCTCAAGATAATTAACTCAATCACAAGAATACAATTCTTGCAGCCATACCAGACACCAAATCATCACCCTCGCCTGAACTTTATCCCCTCTCTGACACCCTACAGGACCACAAGGCAGTAAGACATTATACCATCAAACAGTCCATACATAATACTCAGGGTTGGCAAGAGACCCTGGTGGATCCACTATACTCCTCCTTTACCCCAACCACGATAACCTGTAGAACCTGTTCCTTTCACATCAGCAGCACACAACCTCCTTTAAACTCACCAAGTAAAATTGCAGCTTTCTAAGGAAAGAGCTAGTTCACTAATTGACCAAGGGGAGGGTTCTATTTATGTCTCCACAGGAAAAGGAGAGAGCAGACCCCATTCCAGTGCGCCAAGCCTTGAGGTCAACATTGCTGCTTGGAACTGCTGTTTCACAGAGTGACCTGCAGGGTCTGTCTAAGCTGGAGACATGACACCCCCTCCCTAGATGACAGCACTACAGAAGACAGCACTGAAGATACAGTTCAGGGAGTGCAGCTGGTTTGATCTGCCCATTATCAGGGCAAACCAAGAGAGAAGTGCAACAGACCAGCAATGGGAGCAAAGCCACAAAGTCCCTGAGGAATCCTCATTATAGACTACTGACTCAGGGAAAAGTGCTTGCCACCTTATCGGAACTGGTTGGGGGCTATTCACAAGAGAGCCACACTGAAAGTCTAATGGTGTAATGGGGTGGGGGGTGGGGGCGCATTAGACCACTCCATTCTTGACTGCAAGCAGAGCAATGGGTCTTGTAGAAGGTGCACCCCTTGGTCACTAATGCTGAAGACTAGAAGGGTATAAGTGCTGTTAGGTAGGTGGGTCCTGGAATATGGATCCCTGAAAGAAAATGGGATTGGACTGATGGATTATATTTAACAGAGAGACACTTATCTGCTCTGGACAGCAGTTAGACTTGGAAGTATTTGTATGGTCTCTCTCTTTTTATTTTTCTTTTGGTGTCTGTCTATATAAGATAGGCAAGGATAAGCAATCCCAAGGAGTCAGCAACAGGACTGTTGGCTCTGGGGGACCTAGGAGAGGAGGAGGTGGGAGAAGGAGAATGGTGAGCCAATAATGACAGGGACAGGGAATAGCAAGGGATCTAAAATTGACAGTAATGAGGGTGAAGCATTCCTGGTCCTATTTGATCAATTGAAATGTATCCAAGAGAAATTACTGAGAGGCGAACAATGGGTAAACATGATAGTGGGGCAGGAGGAAAGAAGAAAGAAAATGAGGAAAGAATAAGAATGTAAAAATTAATTATACATAAGTATAAATATAGATATGTAAGTATGTAAATATATAAAGATAGGTGTATTTGACTATGTATCTGTGTGTGTGTGTGTGTGTGTGAAAATACAATAAGGAAGCAGATGGACTTTGGACTTCTACTTAAATCTTACCTCAGTATAAAAATGGTGTGTTCAAATAACATGGCAATGTATGATACTCACCTTCCTGACACAAAGATAAATGGGTGCATAAGCAATGTGGTGAAGAAAGTTGATGATTCCCAGCTATTAAAAGATATAGTGTCTGGGGTCTGAAAGACTTGAAGTTAAGCAAGCAGCAATCTAGCAGGGAAGCAACAAAGCTCACATGGAAGAAATACACAAGCCTG
>NW_022109066.1:408498-410101 GCF_000313985.2 Echinops telfairi
GAAGAACACGTTCAGCATATCTTAAGCTGAAAGAACTCAAGAAAAAAATTAAGCCTCAAGTTGTAATATTGAAAGATTCAATTGGTGTAATAGATAATTTTGTTAACTTGAAGATACATAAAAGTGTAGGGGTGGTACCCAACCTATCAATAATGTCACAACCATGCCTCCTTGGGGTATGACCTTCTCATAAGGAGGGTCCTGGGAACCTCCCCTCTCTGCCTTCACCTTCCTGCTTGCTGGTCACCCTGAGAGCTGCTGGAGCCCTGCCATGCTTCCACCATGAATCCATGCAACTTAGCACCAACTAGCCAGTGATTTTCCTACATTCTGAAATACTGGATGTGGCTGTATGAGTCTGCAAAGGGACTTATGGATTAGTACTAGACTTATGGACGTAAATAGAATTAGACGGGGATATATCTTGATATAGAATTACTTCTTGTTATAAAGCTCTTTCTAATACATACATGAGAGTCACTGGATTTCTCTAGTCAATCTGGCCTAATACAATTGGGAAAATATTGAATAATGCAGGAAGGATCCAAAGAGTATGGAAATAATACACAGTCACTGTACCAAAAAGGTGTAGTCAACATTCAACTATCTCAAGAAGTAGCATATGAACAGGAATCAATGGTACTGAAGGAACCATTGAAAGCATCGGCACACACAAGGCTTCAAGAATTGTTGGAATATCATTGAAATGTGAAATATTTTGACAATTGATAAAGCACTGGAAGCACTCAAGAAATGTGGGAGACAGCTACATGGCCAACAGACTAAAAAAGATTCATATTTGTTTCCATTCCAAATAAAGGTGACCTAACAGAATGCTTGAATGCAGAATTATAGAATAATATCACTGATATCATATGCTAGTAAAATGTTGCTGAAGATAATCCAACAATAGTTGCAGCTGTACAATGACAGAGAGCTGCTAGAGGTTCAGGTTAGATTCAAAAGAGGACACGGAACAAGGGATATCATTGCTGATGTCATATGTATCGTGGCTCAAAGCAGATGATACACGAAAGATGTTACTTGTTTTTATTGACTATGCTAAGGCATTTGACTCAGTGGCTCATCACAAGCTATGGATAGTCTTAATGAAATGGGAATTGCTATCTCTTCTAGATAGTCCTGTTGACAAGCCACATGGAGCTACACAGATAGAGCCTGAGCTCTGAGCTGGAGGAGCTACATGGAGACCCCTGCCAGCACTGAAAAATAAAAATAAGAAAATGGGAATTCCAGAACACTTAATTGTGTACATACAGAACCTCCACACAAATCAAAAGACAATGTATGAACAAAACAAGGGAAAACTGCATGGCTTAAAAATCAGGAAAGGTATGTGAAGGGTTGTGTCTTCTCACCATACTTATTCAAAATGTATGTTTAGCAAATAATCAGAGAAGAAGGATTATATGAAGAAGATTGTGGTATCAGGATCGGAGAAAGGCTTATTAACAACCTGCAATGTACAGATGACACACATTTGCTTGCTGAAAGTGAGGAGGAATTGAAGGACTTGATGAAGATCTAGTATTGCAACCTTCAGTATAGTTAGATCTCGTTGCAATGAAAACAAAAATCCTCA
>NW_022109066.1:414336-425722 GCF_000313985.2 Echinops telfairi
GAGGGTTCACTGTATATTAAAAAAATAATCCAATCCAGATACCAGCATCATTCTTCAAAGTGGGAAAACAAATCAACTTTATATGGAAAGAAAGGAAGCCCCAGAAAAGCACGTGGTAATTGCTTTTAGAAGAATTAATACCAAACGAATCCCAAGGGGCTCTTCTCCATTTTTCCTCACTCTTCCCTTCAGCCTGTTCCCTCAAGCCCCCGGTGTCTCTGATTTGCTGCAAGTCCCATGGAAACTCAAAAAATTTAAGGAGATGCTGTTCGGTCCCAAAACCAAAAGTCAGAAAATGAGCTAAATGCAGGGTCCAGAGCCAGAAGCCAAAAATGCCTTTCTTGTTCTACCAAAGGCCAGTCAGGAACTAAAGGTATGGCTTTTCAATTGGAGCAGAACTGTACAGCGCCACCAACATTTATACTTCGTTCAAAGAAAACAAAAGCCCTGCTCTCTAGTAAAGTGGTCTTAAAGATTCCATGGAAACAAAGTGCGTGATGGTGTTTACACCCTCTACTAAAGTCAGGTCCATGAGTTGGAATCAACTTGATGGCAGTTGTTGCTGTTATCCTGTCCATTAGTATAGTAGAGAACGTCATACAAAATGGGATGATAGTCACAGGCATACTAGAGGGTACCTCAAAAAACCAGAATTGTGCTGGGTGGACAAAAAACCAGAATTGTGCTGGGTGGAGCCATGTTTTTGTACTATGCATTTTTCCCATGAGGCAAGTACCAAGCAACTCTCTCTGAGTTAATGCACCCAGTGGCATCACCTGGGAAGGTTCTCTGGTCACAGTGAATTTTTTTGTAAAAGCAGTTATCCTTAATTTTTGTGATGGCCAATTTAAAAGAACAGCATGTGGCTGTGAAATTTTGTTTCCTGCTTAGGAAAAATACTACAGAAACTGTTGTGATGCTGAACACAGCTTAAAGGACAGCTCTGTGGGAAAAACTCAAGTGTATGAGTGGTTTCAAAAAAGGTGAAATGTCGATTGATGACAAGTCTCAATTGACATCTGTCAATTGACTGATGACAAGCCTTCTGGACATCTGTCAACTTCCTGAACAGACAAAAATGTCCACTCATAGTGCATTTGGAGTTCATTCCACCAGATCAGATTGTTAATCAAGCTTTCGATTTAGAGGTTCTGAAAAATCGCATAACAGTGTGCAACCAAAAAAGGCCTGATCTGTGGCAGGCAGAGACTGATTTTGCCACCATGACAATGTGCCTGCTCAGGCAGCCATCTATCTCACTGCACCAGCTTTGGCAAAAAACAGCATGCCTCTCTTGCCCCACACACCTCACTCACCTGACCTTGCTCCATGTGACTTCTTTTTGTTTTTGTGAATGAAGAGGGGCACGAAAGGACAGAGATTTGACAACATAGAAGAAGTGAAGAAAAAAATGAGGGAGGTGCCATGAGGCATCCAAACAGATGAGTTTGAAAAACGTTTCCAAGAACGGAATCACAGATTTGACAAATGTACTAATTACAATGGAGAGTACTTTGAAGGTGATAAAGTTGTTTTATAAAAAAATTTAAATACATAGCTTTGAAAAAAAAATTCCAGTATTTTTGGATACTCCCCTCATAGAACCCAGAATTATAATACATCGCATAAGGAATTATGCCTGGAAGGGTCATCTTAATTGACTACAACTCAAAGTAATACACTACTAAAAACTTTAAAAAAGAAGAAGAAAATGGGGGGCTTCTCACTGCCTGACTTTAAAACCCATTACATAACCATGGTACTCAAAGCAGCCTGTTATTGGTACACAGTGGATTTGTAGACAAATGGAACAGAACAGAGATACTAAAACTATGCCTCTATACATAACTGATTATTGATAAAGGGCTGAAACACATTAAATGTGGACAAGGTAGTGTCTTCAAGAAATGGTGCTGCAGAGTTGGACCACCATATGCAAAGGATGAAATCCCATCTATCCCTCAGCTACAGAGCAGAAATCAAGATGGAATAAAGACATAAGGGTAAACCCTAGAACTATAAAAGTCATCAAGTGGAAGAGTACGGACAAACTTAAGGGCCTTAATATACCACATAAGCACACTATCAAACATAATGAAAATTACCTACACAGCAGAAGACAAAATAGAGGACTGGGATCTAAAAATATAACATTTATGTATATCAGAAGACGCCATAAAAAGTAAAAAGAGAACCCATGGACTGGAGAAAAATTGGCAATGATATATCAGATAAAGAACTAATTTAAAACATATAGACAACTGCAACATCTCAACAAGAAAAAGATGAATAATCCAATTTTAAAATGGGCAGAAGACATGATAAACAATTCACCAAAGATGATATTCAAGTGGCCAACTAACATGTAAAGAAATGTTCACAATCATTACCCATTCAAGAAATTCAAATTAAAACAATGTTGTTTTATCATATCATTTCACCATATCACACAAAAGCATTTTTTTATCACACCAGCACTGATAGCAAAATGTGGTAAACTAACACTGAGGGACATATGACCAGGACTATATTCCCAAACTTATAGCAGAGGGAATCTGGAAAGCTAATATTCCATGGTAGGAAAGAAACCACTTTGGTAAATTAGAGATAAAGTCCAAACACATTATCCTGCTTTAAATATCACTCCCACAGATTCTCCCATAACAGCTATGCTGCCTTAAAGTGAGCACATGATTGATCCTATCTCCCTATAGAAGCTGACATTCTTTGATTATCTCCTCCTGCCACCGCACCCATCCCCCCTCATGCCTCCCACAGTGCAGGTATTAGGTTTCCTCACCTGTGAGCTTAGGATTTTACTGTGATTACCATACAACCTGTAATGTATGTAAGTACTGAATATGCATGGCTTGTGGCTACCTATAAATATCCCAAGATAGTAACGACACCCCAACCTCCTCAATCTCTCTTTTCTCCTACTTCCCCCAAGAGGGGCTGAGGTGAACATGCTACCATGAAATGTGCCTGACTCCTTTATTTTACTGTCTCTCCTATCCCTCCTCTTCTCTATGACTTTACTATAATCTTTATATAGTATCACCTTCCAATGCATCTACAGACCCTCGGGTTGTCAGAGGGCGGTTTATGCAGACAGCAAAGTTCAGAAAATAACATGCTGGTGAGGATGTGGGGAGATTGGAACCCTCATACACTGCTGGTGAGACTTTAAAAGTATACAGCCAGTGTGGGAATTGGTATGGTGCATCCTCAGACAATGGGTATAGAAATACTGTATTATTTATTAAACAATCCCGCTACTCAGTATTATGATTCAGCAATATCTCTACTCAGTATAGCTGGAAGAAATAAATAGCAAAGCACAAATAGGTATATGCAAATCATGTTTATAGCAGCCCTATTCAGAAGATAGAAACAACCTAAATGCCCACTGGTGGAGGAATGGAAAAATAAACTTTGGTACAGACATACAATGGGATACTATGAATATCTAAAGACTAATAATGAAACATCGAATACCTTATGACATGAATGAATTTGTAAAATATTATGCTGAGCGAAGTTAGTCAATCCTATGAAGACATAATGTATAAGGACATTATTATAAAAGAAGGTTTTGATGGTGACAGAGAAGATGGGGTGAGTGGGGAAGGAAAAGGAGGGAAATTAAAATAAGTAAGTATGTAAGATAAAAATAATAGACAATAGCATAGTTTGATACATAGGTAAATAGATAATAACATAGATATATAATAGCATAGGGTTTTTTTTAAGTCCACACAGAGGATCCAAACACATAAATATGTCACCAAGTGAAGAATATAGCATAAATATGTAAAATAATGCAATGACCTAAATAGTGGTAACAGTTGCACTACACAATGAACCTAAAATCAAAACAAAATGAAAAAACCAGGATAATGGCAGCAATAGAGGTAGTGAAGAGGAGTGGTGTGGTGGTTGGATTCTATGTCCGCAGGCACCTGTGAGGAGGTAGGGGTGGAGTTCAACCTATTAAGCAGGTCACAGCCTGATGATGCCTCCGTGGGCGGTGACCTTTTAATAAGAAAGGCACCAGGAAGTTTTCTTAACTCTCTGCCTCCTTGCCTTCCTGCTTACTGGGATTCTGTGCCTGCCTCTCGGGGTGGCCCATGGGGACCATCTTACCCTGAGAGCTGTTGGCTCCTTGCCCGTTGCCATTGACCTTAGATCCCTGCAACCCTGCATCCACTAGCCTGTGACCTTCCTGCATCCCACTTCACCTTACTGCATCACTGGTCTGAAGCTATCTAACCCTGAAGATGGTTCTGGCTAGCATTAGACCAAGAGGCTTAGGTTGGACTGGGCTGGGATTCTTTCTCATCCCCAAGATTACATCTTGATATAAGGCTCTTTCTTTTCCTTAAATGAGGGTCGCTGGCTTGTTTCTCTAGACAACCCAGTCCAACAGGGCTGGAGGCCGGGGGTGACGGAGGGGTTGTGAGCAGCCACCTAAGATATAAACATTTGTCTAATGCACATCCATAATAAAACCAAAGACTTGGGGTAGAAATTAAATTACAGGGCTAATAGTCATGAACTTCAACACATTCAGACCGAGGTAAGAAAGACAGCACAGTGTCCAGCTACCACTACATACCATTCTAATCAGTTAAAACGAATTGAGCAAGATATCAAACAGAATTCAAATTCTTAAAAACCCAGACATATTGGTCCAGGTTGAGACTAGAGGGTGGCTGGAGACTCATGACATAATATACTCTTTAAATCTTAAACCCAAATTATCCCTTGGAGTCACTTTTTAGCTAAATTAGATTGTCTCATAAAAATATATCATCTGTGAGTAATGAGTTCCTCGGAAAATTTATATATATGAGACCAAAGGGTCAAAATTTTGCCTGAAGAGATAACCTGCTGAGTTCCCACGTGCGGGTGTGGGGCCAGGCGGCTTCCCGCTGCGGCTGCATCGCCCCTGTGGAATCAATCCCGGGATGATCCCCAAGGCGGAGGGGTGGGCGCTTCCGGAGGCGGCCGAAACCTTATGTCTGGCCGAGGTCTCCCAGCGGGATGAAGAATTTCCGAGGCCGATGCACCACGTGCTGCTGGAGGGCACGCTGCAGTGGGAAGGCCCATCCTCATCAGCCGCAGAATCCCCAACATGCTGTTGAACAATGAGAAACGGATACTTCAGCGGGCTGGGCACAGCACATTCTGTGACTTTGTAACTCTGTTCGTGTCCCTTGTATGTTGGCTGCCTGCCTGTCCTTTGCATCCCATGACCCTCGACCCAGTGACACGCGCAACACAAGAGTGTCCTTGGGCTTGATAGTATGTATGTATGTATGTATGTATGTATGTATGTATGTATGTACGTATCTATCAATCTATCTATATTTCTCACAAAAGGTTCAAAACAAAACAAAAAAACCAAAATTGCCTGAAGCAAAGATTAGAAGGTAGAGAGGCAGAGAAACCAGAGTAGTGGACATGGTCTGACCAGAACAGAAAGAATGTGAATTCTGGCACATTGTGAACAATTTACCCCTTATCACTAAAAAATCTGTGAAAAGTTGTTAAATAGGAACTCAATTTGCTGTGTAAACTTTCACCTTGAACGCAATAAAATATTATTTTAAGAAAAGAAGAGTGATGGCGTGCTCCCTACACATTCTTCAATCATAACCCTTTGCATATTGTGTCGTAATCATTGCTAACTTTTCTGTCTTCTCTTAGAGAACAGAAGTTTTCATTTCTGTTTGCTCAATAGCTGGCACAATTCCTGTTTTTAGTAAGATGTAAATAAATGTGTATTGGATATATGAAAACTCCAAGAAGGGTATATAAAAGTTGACTGATAACAGAAACACTTTTTGGGAAATAATCTAGTGATAATATTCATTCTATTTACACATTATCTCTCTTTTACAGTTTAATAAGGTTATCATTTGGGGATGGGACCAGGGAATCTGTATTTGACAAATTACTATATACCACAAACTCCTAAAGGTACGTTTAAGAATAAGTAAAATAAAAAAAACAAAACAACAAAAAAAGAATAAGTAAAATAGTTGAGCCTCTGGTCCCAAGCCCTATCACACAGCTTCAATGGGTATAGATGAACCCATGGTTTGCCTTCATTGCAAATGTCAGAATCTGCATTTCAGGTCTTACTATTCCAACGTGGAGACGTTCCAGAACACACATGACTGCAAGAAGTAAAAGAGGAAATGTTATGTTTCAACCACATGTTGTTGCTCTGAGGTGCCATCAAGCACGTCCGCCTCCCAGTGACCCTGTGTCTACCAGAATGAAGCACTGTTTGGGCCTGTACCATCTGCATCATTTTGAACCCATTGTGGCAGCTGTGTCAATGCATATCCTTAAGGGTCTCCCTCTCTTTTGCTGACGCTCTACAGAGCATGATGTCCTATTCCAGGGACTTGTCTCTCCTGATAACATGTTCAAAGTATGTGAGAAGCCTTGCAATCCTCACTTCTAAGACCGCTCTGCCTGTATTCCTCCAAGCTAGATTTATTTCTTCTTCTGGAAGTCCCTGGTACTTAGTCAGCACCATAATGCAAATACATCAGTTCTATGGTCTTCCTTAGTCGTTGTCCAGGCAATTGATAACAGCATGGCTTGGGTTAGGCACACCTCAATCCTCAAAGTGACATCTTTGCTCTTCAATATTTCGACAATTTCCTGTGCAGGATTTACCCAATGCAATACATCATTGAATTGTTTGCTGCTTCCGTGAATATTGATTGTGGATCCTAGTAAAATGAATTCCCAAACTGAGAGACTCATCTTCTAGGACTGTATCAGACAATGGTCCACTATTATTCATGAGTTTTTCAGTGGCTAATCCTTCAGAAATGAACTTGCTTCTTGCTTGTATGATCTTAAGTTCGGAAGCTTTGCTGAAACTGCTCCTTAATGGGTGATCCTGTTTGTATTTGAAATACCATTACATAACTTCCAGCATCACAGCAACATGTAACCCAACAAACTGGTTCACTAATAAACCGAACCGAACCAAACTCACTGCCATCAAGCCAATGCTGACTCATACGTCCCCCTGTGGGTTTCTAAGACTAACTGTTTAGAGAGGTAGCAAGTCCATTCTTTTTCCCACAGAGCTATTGGTGATTTTGAACTGCTGACAATGTGGATTGCATCCCAGTGCATAACCATTACACCACCAGACAGGTTATATGTTCCATGTCATAGAACATAATCAGGCCAAGACACCTAATATCCATTTTTTCTCAGAAGGGAATTGCTATTGGACTCATGTCAGTTAACAATGTCAGTCATAGAGAAGACCAGGCCCATGTGAACTCTACAAGGGGATTCAAAATCACATGGAAATTTTCCATTGTCTTTTGAGTACAGTTCTCCATGGTCTTTTGGAAGTTTCCTGTATATTTCCTGTAAGTTAGCATTAAACAGTTGAGTTGTATAGCATACACTGCTGTGATTCCTTGACCTAGAACGGCACCTGGAATACAAACCAAACCCACTGACAGCCAATCAGTTCTGACTCATAGAGTCCCTCTCTACCATTTTCAAGACTGTAAATCTTAACAAGACCATATAATCTCATTTTTCTCCCATTGGCTGCTAACTACTGACTGTGTGGTTACCAGCCAAACATTGCCATGCCACCAGATGTCCTTGCCTGGAGCATAGTAAATGTCAAACACATATTTATGAGATGAATTTTCAGTCATTTAGCACAATAATTCACTCAGATTATTATATTTCTCCCTCTCTTCTAAGACCTTGAATATATCATTGTCAACTACCAGAACACTAAAATATAGATAGAACCGAATAACTGTTGAACTATCAACATCACAGTCAATTCTTGAAAACCGAAACACAGATGAAGTCAAAGAAAAGTTCCATTTAAGTCTAAACTCTAAGTGGACTTAAAGAAATTAGGTGTCATATGAAAATTTTCAAAAGAAGAAATCAAAGATGCAAAGGCAATGTGCAATAATGAGCAAAAAAGACTCCAAACCCATCTGAAGACAATGGGACATCCCTCACAGAAGGGTCACAAGGAAGGGATGAGTCCAGGGGTGCAGTATAGCACCCATGAAACATACACTCCACCTCTGGTTCCTTGAGGCTTCCTCACCCCACGCAATCATGACCCCAGTCCTAACTGTCACAGTGGACTAGACCGGAGATAAGAGATAAGAGCTCCTGACACACGGAATCCAGGAACAAGAATGGGAGTACAGTTACCAGGAGGGTAGGAGGAAGATGGGGAGAGGAGGGGAGGAAGGGGGAACCAATTGCAATGATGGACACATAACCACACACCACCCCCACCCCAGGGGGACAAAAAACAGAATCTGTGGGATAAGGGAGACAGCGCTTGGTGTAAAATATGAAAACAATAATTTATCAAGGGGTCACTAGGATGAAGGGCAGGGAAGGGAGGGGGGGAAAGAGGAGCTGATCCCAGGGGCTCAATAGAAAGTAAATGTTAAGAAAATGATGATGGCAACATGTACAAAAATGTTTGATACAAGCTGTAAAAGCCCCCAATAAAATGATCTTCTAATTAAAAAAAAATCAGATTTAAGAGCATTAGAACGAAAATTTAATGAATTGCCCTGCTAGTTGATTTAGCACCATCCATTTCTTTTTCATCTGTAAACACCAGATGGCGATATGTAATCAGGTTCCACTGGGTCCTGGACGTTGGCTACTTTATTCAGTGAACGTCTACTGAAGGCATTATTTTAGGCACTGGGAATTCATGAATGAACGACACATAGATTTGATATTAAGTAGATTAAAATTGATCAGGAGATTAAATAACTATATCTATACACACACTTATTTTTAGTCATCAGGTAAATACAAAATAAAAGCTCAATGAAATATTATGATGAGCCTGTGAGTAACTGGAAATCGTGTACACTACTGGAGGGAATATAAACTGGTATAGCCATCTGGAATACTGCTTGATATTATTTACGAAAATTATCCTTACAAATGTTCTGTGACCCAGAAATTCCACTTCTGCATATCTATCAACAGTAATGAGTTCTTATGAGTGTCAAATACAAGAAAAATGTGTTCAGAGCAGCATATTTATAAGAAAAATAAATGGAAACAACTAAAAATGCATTAATAGTGCACTATATCAATATATTGTGGTAGATGCACATTTTGTGCACAAAGTGAAAAGTTATAGAGTCGTCTTAGACTGGTGTAGTGGTTATGCATTCAGCTGTGATTCGCATGGTTGGCAGTTCGAAACCACCAGCAGCGCTGAGGGAGAAAAACTGGCTTATCTACTCTTGTAAACAGTTACAATCTAAGAAACCCACAGGGTGTCGATATGAGTCAGCATCGAGCCTATGGCAGCAAGTTTAGTTTGGTTTAGGCTGCGTACTCTAGAAAAGCAAAACCAGTTAAGTTTATATATGTATAAGGTTTATATGAAGACAGTGACTTACATAGTTTTAGAAGCAAGCACGTTCCAATTCAGATGTTAGATTTGAGGCTTCTCCTGACAAATGTAGCTGCAGGGTCTGATGAACCCAAGATTTGCAGGAAGATGATAGGCTTATGATTGTAAAGAAGAATGGATCCAAGGATGGCAGGTTCGATTTATGACTACACAGAGAAACGAATTTGTGGTCAAAAGGCTGTTTACTACTCTCAGGGTCAGTATGCAATACAGGAGGCCATTGTCTCAACTCCAAATAACTGGAAGTTCAAGAGCCAGAAGCAGAATCCAGATACAACAAAAGTAAGCAAGCTTTGCTACCGTGATTACTTATATTGGAAACAGGCCACAGTCTCAAGGAGATCTCATCTGAGAATTTTGGCATAGCCAAGTTGACACAAAACCATAATTATCACAGTCCACCATTTGTCAACTTGGCACCTCCATACATTTCCATAAATCATCTATGTTGGGTTGCTAAATCCAAGGCCAGCTGTTTGAAATCACCACCTGCTCTGCAGGAGAGAGAGAGACAAGGCTTTCTACTCTTGTAAAGAGATACAGTCCTAGAAATCCTCAGGGGCGGTTCTACCCTGTCCTATAGTTGAAATCACTAGGAGTCAAAATCCACTGGCTGGAAGTGAGTAGAAGTTGTAAATGATGTATAATCTTTAAATAAAGATTATTATAAAGTCATACTTGTAACTAACATTATACAATTTCCACATATACAACTAAAAATACACTACTTAATTTAAATGAACAAAAATACACTATGCTCATTTATTTCTTATATTTTAAAGTGAATGAAAAAAAAATTTAACAACAGAACTAGATCTTTTATTACCAACTCCTGATCATTTGGAACTACTCTGCAGCATGTCTTCTAATGTCAAAGCCAAGCAGATGCCTTCTCAGTGTTCCAATGTATCCATTCAGGTCGCCAAAAGAGATAGCTGGGGCATGCTGCACACCAGTGATTTTTAACAAGAAGCATAACTCACGTTAAAATGTACAATAAAGAGTAGAGAAGTATCAATATCACTAAGATAAAAAAACAACAATAAACTTATGAAAACAAAATGGTTTATGATTTGAACTGTCGAGATTTGTGATGCTGAGTTTATTACTTTGTTCCTTTTCATAGTACTGAATTTTGTAATTTATGAAGAACTTAGCACTTATTGTTTTAATTGGCCTCAGAATAAATCAGTAAGAAGGATGTGTTTTATTTATATATTTTGTGATAAGCTGTGATTTATATGCCCACTTAAAAAAAATAAATTTCTATTATTAGATTTCTGAGAATAAAAATAGTAATATAAAATGGAAACATTAATATAAATTTATAGTGTGATGGCAATGCATATTCCATTTCAGGTGATTAGAAGTCTTTCTTTGTTCTTTTTACTTTTTTAATTAGATACTTTTATTGGGGGCTCTTACATCTCTTATCACAATCCACACAATCACGCATTGTGTCAAGCACATTTGTACGCATGCTGCTATCATGATTTTCAAAGCATTTTCTTTCTACTTAAGCCCTTAATATCAGCTCCTCATTTCCCCCCTCCCTCGCCACCTGTCCTCCTTCATGAACCCTTGATAAGCTATAGATTATTATTTTCCTATCTTACATCGTCCTCTGTCACCCTCCACCCACTTTTCTGTTGTTCAGCCCCCTGGAAGAGGATTACAGTTGATCTTTGTGATCA
This sequence comes from Echinops telfairi, assembly GCF_000313985.2. Taxonomy (NCBI): domain Eukaryota; kingdom Metazoa; phylum Chordata; class Mammalia; order Afrosoricida; family Tenrecidae; genus Echinops; species Echinops telfairi. The sequence goes on from NW_022109066.1 coordinate 425,506, forward strand.
ATTCCCCCTTCCTCCCCTCACTTTCCCCTTAGCCTCCTGGTATCTCTACTCTCATTGTTGGCCCTGAGGGGTTTATCTATCCTGGATTCCCTGTGTTGCAGGATCTTTTCTGTAGCAGTGTGCATGTTCTGGTCTAATCCGATTCATAAGATAGAATTGAGGTTGTGATAGTAGGAGGAAGGAAGCATTAAGGAACTAGAGGAAAGTTGTGTGTTTC
>NW_022109066.1:426293-440534 GCF_000313985.2 Echinops telfairi
CCCACTATCATGTTCGGCCTTCATTCATGTTTGGTAATTCCTCGCTGCTACATTGCCCTTGATTAAGCCCCACTAGTCATCCTATGCCTTTCTCTCCATTGATTATAGTTCACTTGTTGCTCCCTTGTCCCTGGGTTGGTTGCCCACCCCCTTCCTTTCTCCCACCTCCCCTTCTCCCATTGTCTCCGAATTGTTTATCCTGCCTCTCTAATCTAAATAGACTTGCAGAAACATTAATAAGCACAAAAACCAGGCAAAGACAAACAAAACAACAAAGAAAGACAAAACCAACAAAACAATAACAACAACCAAAAAACCCAAAATAACAACAACAAAAGAAAGCCAATGACAAAAAAGGAAACACCTACAAATAGTTTCAGGTCTGTTTTTTGACCTTTAGGAGAGTTTTCCAGTCAAGTCTGATGGTGTACCAGACTCTGTCTCCAAAGTCTATTTTTGGTATTCCCCGGGGATTTCATTACTTTGTTCCCCTTGCTGCTCTGTTACATGCCCTTAGTGTTTCGCCCCAGTGTGATGGGGTCAGATTGGGCACAATTCCCGCACTGTGTCTCTTGTGTTGTCCCCTGTAGTGTTATGATTGATTGAGGGACTCCGTGTCTCCTGGTGGGGCCGGCCCTATGGTCTTCTCTGTCCATTGTCTGTTCTGAGCTGGAATATCATCCTCGGGGTTCGGTGGGCCAGGATGTAAGTGAACAACATTTTTGATGCACACATATAAGGAGGATATCCTCATAAAAGTCTCCGTCTTTATTTCTACAATTGATCATGCGACTGTAGAGAACTACCGTGTTCAACCACCATGCTGTATTTCCTCAGCCGGTTGTGGTGCTTTGCTTGGTGGGATGACCTGAACCTTTGTCTTAAAGGGTTTGGGACATTAGTAGTCATATTGAAATTGAACTTCTGTAGTTGACCATTTACTTTAATCACAGGACATCTTGAGGAACCTTTTGGATTCCTGTCATATACTTCTTTACCTGTCATATACATTTACTAATGTGAATCATTGGTAATGAGGATCAGTCAAACATCCTTCTTTGCTTAATGTTTAAAAGGCATAAGAAGCCAAAAATGGCTGAGGGCATTCTGAACGTTCAGTTCAATAGAATCAGTGCTGTGTCTCCAGGTGGGAATATTCTTCTCTTTGGAACTGAGACTTCCATATCTGAAGAGCATAGAATCACAAGGACAAGAATTTTAAATGCTACAAGGGAGTCACTAAGAGTGATAATGAATGGTTACTCTTCTATTTCAACCACTTGCTTTCTGGAAACATGAATTCCGGCTATTAGAGAAACAGCAACATGTGTTGTTGGATGCTGGTTTGTAGGACATTCAGTCTCCCAGAGAACATTGCCACAACCCTGAAAGGTACTGCCACCAAGCGGGCACGGTTATTGTGTCTTTGGAAAGCCAGTCCATCGTTCTATCAAGCGAGCTGCATCAAGATGATGGAGAAAATCGCAAAATCAGTAACGTCCATGCTCATGGGCCCATTGCTGCATTTAATTTGCTGTTAAGTGAATTCTTTGATCAAAGGTAATGCTCTGTGGAATATCATGCTTGTGCATAAGGTATTCTGTAAACTCACAAAGGGAAGTGTTGCTAGAGGGAATGTATGCAGGGAGGGAAAATCCGTATCTAGAGTGTTTATTCCAGTGAGAACAAAACACCTTCCTTTCCAAAATGGAAAATGGACCCATGTAATCAACCAGCTTGTAGGTTGATTTCCACAAGGAACAGCCCTGTCTTGAACTCAATGTTGGTCTCTGCTGCTGACAAATTGGGCACTCAGCAATGGTAGCAGTCAAGCTGACCTGAGTGAGTGAAGTCCATGTTGCTGAGCTCATGCATTACCTCCTTCCCTGCTGTTCTTGAGTGCATTGAGCAATGACAGGAGTGGCTGGGGAAAGAGAATAACTGACCTCCACAGAACGTGTCATCCTTGCTCATTTGATTGCTAAAATTCTCCTCTGCTGACCCAATCCTTTGGTGAATATTCACACAAAACACAAATATTGTCCCCCTTTTATGGGTCCATTCAGAGTGGTCTACCAATAAGTGTAGCATCATTGATATTCCTTCTGATTTTTTTTCTTACTAGGTCCAGTAAACATATTGTTTTCAATGTAATGGGCCAGTGTGTCATTTTGAGGAAAGGAAAGATGTTCAAGTTCTCTGTGGTGTAAATTATGGCATGGTGCTAGAGAGTTAATATATGGTGCTAGAGAATTGATAAATGGTGCTAGAGAGTTGTTATAACCCTGAAAGAAGACTGTGAAAATATATTGTTGCCCTTGCCTACTGAGAGCAATCCAAGGTGAGAACATGTCTACAGATACTTACCAGGCATGAGGAGAAGTAATAATTTTCACAAGCAATGATTCCATGCCTGAAACATCAGCTTCAATTGGAGTCACCAACTGGTTTTAATTTATAATAATCCTTTGTTATTATTAAATATCGATCTTTTTTTCACAGGCCAAACAGATTAGTTGAATGTGGATGTGGTAGTAATCACCATCCCTGCATCCTCCCATTCCTAGCTGAGAACACTGATCTGTGCAATCTGTCTCAATATGTGGTTTTGCTTTCGTTTACTGTTTTCTTAGAGAGAGAGGCCGTTCTAATGGCTTCCATTTGGCTTTTCATACCTAACAGTCCTGTTTTACCTGTAAGGGATCCATTATAGGGGTTCTACAAATTGCTGACTGTTTATTTTAGATATGCTTTCTGGAACTGGACAGCTTTGAGTATTCACAGGGCTCACCATGAGGGAAACCTGAGCTAAGACTCAATTAATAACTTGACTTCCATAAGCCCCTTATTTGAGTGGTGGGCCTTCAAATAATTTTGAGTCACCTGAAATTCATGTCAATTCAGAGCTAGTGTCCAGCAATCTCTGAAAAGTCTGATTATTTTTTTCTACTAATAAATCATCAAGGAACCCTGATAGTGTTGGGCTGCTAACTGCAAGATCAGCAGTTCAAAACCACTAGCCACTCCTCAGAATAAAGGTGAGGCTTTCTATATCCATAAAGAGTAATAGGCTTAGAAAGTTCTACAGCACTACTATGAATTGGCGTTGTCCTGATGGCAGAAGAAGAATGAGGGCCGGAGATAGAGAGACAGAGACAGAGGGACTTGTCATTCTTATAAAAGACCGCAGATTCCTTTGAGGATGACTATGGAAAAAAAAAATAACAGTAAAGACGTTGGTAGTACAGTAGAGACTTTCCTCAAAGAGTACTGGCCTACCTTTCATTCCAGCGACCCCAACAGTAAGTCAAAATGTTATCCATTGCCTTGCTTCCTACTGGAGCTATAATCAATCAGCAGCTGTCAGGTCTATTCTGACTCATGGAGGCCCATCGATGCCAGAGTACAATTGTACTCCTAACTCTTAATGGTTGATTTTTCAGAAGTAGATCAGCAGCCCTTTTTCCCAGGGTGCCTCTGGGTAGACTCAAACCTCCAATATTTCATTTAGCATTCCAACAAGTTAACAGTTTCCACCACCCAGGGTGCCCTACTGAAAGCATAGAATCCCGGGCTGTGAAGGAGGTGTTGAGATAACCTAGTCTAGTTTAGCCGTGTTATTTTATGGATGAGGAAAAAGGCCACCAAACAGCGAAGACACTCACATAAAGCCAGCAAAGGGCAGTCATAAGATCAGTAGGAAAGCAGCTAGGTTTAACCACAGAGTTAAGCCCAAAGTGACTCCGTATTTGGAAGGTTGAATTGGTGGTGGAGAGAAAGAAAGAAGGCAAAGATAGAAAACAGATTTAAAGGTTTATTTCAGAGGTCCCAGGAGGGAGGGGAGAGCAGAGAAAGGGATGGAGCATCCTGTGCTCCCGGGCAAGGTCCGTGGGTCCCCAGTTTGGGGCCCACGAAGTCGCACTGCCTGGGATGGAGAGGAAGGGTTTTATAGTACTGCTCTGGGATAGAGGCAGTTTGGGGAATTTTCCATTTTGGTTTGGCTATTCTGCCAGGTGGGTAGCTAGAACTCAGTAACAAGGTAACAATGCTATGGGAGCTGGCTGTTCTGCAAGATGGGCAGTTAGAATTCAGTAACAATTTAACAATGCCATCTATCTGCGTCAGGACTTCAGAGGCCATAGTCAAGAGTTGTTGCACACTGTGGAGCACTGTCTTCAGGGCATTGCTCCACTTGCCTGCCCAACCAGTTCCCATTTCTTCCTAACAGTAATGAGAGTTGCTCCAGGCAGCGTGACTGCAGAGCCTGTGCTGGGCAAGGTACTGACTCCTATAGCCCAGTGCTCTGTTCACTGCCCACCTTGCCTCCCTAAAATATGCTGAACAGGTAATGACTGTGGTGATTGGAGTAGCCATACTCAATCAGAGGTATAGATATATGGTAGTGGAAGGATATATCCCAAACACCACAGTTTTAACAGTCCAAGACTAGCAGAGAAAGAAGAAGTGCACCTTAAAAGCATATTCAAAAGCAGAGGATTTTTGAAGCAAATTTAGGGACCATCTCTGGTCAAGAGTGAGAACAGGTATTCAGTCTACAGACAGCTCTGAAACAGTAAACCTTCTTAGTGCCACGACCCTTTCATACAATTCCTCATGTTGTGGTGACCCCCCAACCATAAAAATTATTTTCGTTGCTACCGCATAACTGTAATTTTGCTACTGTTATGAATCGGGTGACCCCTGTGAAAGGGTCATTCCACCCCTAAAGGGGTAAGGACCCACAGGTTGAGAACCACTGCTCTAAACTAATGAAAGGAGCACTGATTCAGAATTCAGGGACTCATCCCCGATTGAACTTCAGGGGTCTCTTGACCTCAAAGAGCTACAGTCCTCATTTACAAATTCAAAATAATCATTCTTATTTTTCAGTTTTCAAAGGTATTGAGAACAATCTGCTTAAAGTGCTGGGTACATGTTATTTTGGTGCTTGGTTCTTTAAGAAACAGAGCTCACAGTGAAATTACCAAAAGCTCAGCACAATCGTTATTTTTAAATCAAAGAACACATTGGTGTTTGAAAAGGATAAGTGTAACTAAAAAGGCAGTAATGGAACATATCATTGTACTCTCAAATACATAAAGGCCTTAAATTGTAGGAGACAAGAATTGCAAAGAGGGATGGGATAAGTGGATAGATGGCAGGGTGAGGGTAGGCAGGGAGGCAACTGGATCAAGCCAAACCCAATGCAAACAAGTCAGTCTGGTAAGTTGGAATTACCAGATAAACAAAGTCAATTTAGAGCAGAAAGAAAGTAGCATTGAAAATTACTCCCATTTAAACCAAAGGATAGCTTTAAATGGAAGAAAAGCATCATTTCAGCAGTGTTCAATTAAAATATAAAGATCTGGATCACACTGATCAGCCTGATAGCTGGGGTAAGTTGGGCTAAGTCAGGGTTTCAGGGCCCAAGTCAACAGCTTATACCAGTGTCTGTCTGTCCATCTCCCTCCTCACCCTCTACTATTTCTATCTGCAACTCTGTCTTTCCCTAAAGAAATTCTTCCAGTTGTTCCTGTGGCCTTTGCAATCCTTGCTCACTATTCAGTGTTCTGTTTGATCTACTATACTGATGATCTTTGTGCAATTGCCCTTAGCAGTCTTTTCCTGCACTGGTTTCTGTATTCATTTCATATTGTTGACGTGATAAATTAACACAAATTGGTGGCTTAGAATGCGATAAACTTAATCTCTCACAGTTCTGGAGGTCTACCTAATCAAGTTGTCTGTAGGGTTGCCCATTGTTCAGGGGCTCGAGCAGAACATCCTTGCTTCTTCCATTTGCCAAAGATGCCAGCCTGGCGCTCTTACACACTCCAATCTCTGCCATGGTCCTCACATTACCTTCTCAATGTGTTTGTGTCATTTCCCTTTGCTTCCATCTTGACAGGGCATTTGTGATGGCATTTAGAACCTACTTGGCCATGGTAGCATGGCAGGCTGAGTCACTGGGATAATAGCCCAAAGGTCAGCTGTTCAAACCCACCACCAGATCAAAATCAGAGGATGAAGGTGGCTACTCCAAGGGAGTTTTACAGTCTCAGAAATCCAACATAGCAGCTCTACCCTGGCCCGCGGATCAGCTTGAGTCCGGATTGACTCAAGGACAGTGGGTTTGGTGTGCTTGGATAATTCTCCTCGTTAACCAGTATGAGTTTTTACTTGTGTCACCTGTTACCATATAAAATAATATTCATTTCTTTCCCAAATAAAGTAACACTTACCTTAGAGATTAGTGACTTCCTAACTTTGGATGACTATTATTCAAACTATTACAGCTCCTAAGACTTAGAATAAAAACAGCATTTTTAAAATGCTCTCACAACTAACTAAAAAGTGGTCATCATCATGGAGAAGCCCTCTCTAAACCCTTTTCAATCATGCCTTCTATCCCACCATCTCTTAGAAATATTCTTACTCTGATAGTTAGGTTCATTGTGCCAACTAGGCCAATGGAAACATCTGGGTGGGGTTTTATCAGGTCACAGCTTGACTGGAGAATTACCAAAATAAATACAGACAGCCAGCAACCCATTTCCCTCTTGCTCCCTGGTGATCAGACCAGTGTGCTGCTGTGTTAGCTAGTTCTCTGCCTCAACTTGTGTGCTACACTGCCTGTGGGGCAAGCCAACCTATAGATCAGGCTGCTAGAGCTTGAGGCTCCTTTGAGAGCTGCTTTGCCACACTGCTGATATGTACATTGCTTGAGCTTGAGCCTGGTGGATCCTGTCACCATGCTTGAGTTTGAGATGCCTATGGGGCCTGTTTTGCTAAGCTCCTGAGCTACTGACTATTGCTGACCCACCCTGCTGTCTGCTGCCTGCAGGAAGACTGCCGGCCTTGCCTGAGGGAAGACTTCTCGGTCTGCTTTGTTAACCTTGGACCTGGCAGACCATGTGAGTTGAAGGACTTCCAGTATATTAACTGTTTCATGAAAGTGAATTGAACTGAGTCCTTTGTACTGCTGTGTGGACTAATTAGCTCTATATTCATAAGTGTCCTTGTTTTGTTTCTCTAGAGAGCCCTGTCTAACACACTTACCCTCACTGCCAAATTCAGTGATCATTTCTCAGTTCTCATCCAACTCACACTCTTGACACAGTGAAGCACTTCTTCCTTTAAATATATACTTCCTTCTTCAAACTACCCCAAACCCAACCGATTGCCCTCAAGTCAACGCTGACTCATGGCAGTCCTGTGTGTATCAGAATAGAAATGTGCTCCATACATTTTCAATGGCTGAAATTCCAGGTGTACATCACTTTTTTCCTAGGTCCCTTTGGGTGGATTCAAACCTTTAAAGATCCAGTTAGCAACTGAACATGTTAGCCATTTGCACCACCTAAGACATTGAAAGTATACAAGGGGTGCCACCCCCCTCCAAAAAAATACTGCAATTTTTCCCCAAAGCCATGTATTTACTTTTTTTTTTTAACAGAACAACCTTATTACCTTCAAACTACTCTCCATCACACTTAATACATTTGTAAAATCTACTATTCCATTCTTGGAAACGTTTTTCAAACTCATCTGTTTGGATGGCTGACAGCACCTCCTTCATTATTTTTTCTTCACGTCATATACATTATCAAATCACTGTCCTTTCAAGTCCCTTTTCATTCATGGAAACAAAAAGAAGTCACATGGAGCGAGGTCAGGTGAGTAAGGTGTGTGGGGCAAGAGAGGCATGCTGTTTTTTGCCGAAAACTGGTGCACTGAGATGGCTGCGTGAACAGGTGCATTGTTGTGGTGGCAAAACCAGTCCCCTGTCTACCCCAAATCAGGCCTTTTTTGTCACATGCTGTTACACAATCTTTTTAGAGTCTCTAAATAGAAAGCATGATTAAGAGTCTGACCTGGTGGAACAAACTCCAAATACACTATTCCCCCTCACATAAAATAAAACAAATGAGCATCATCTTGATCTATGATTTCACTTGATGAAGCTTTTTTGGGGAAAGTTGAGAATGGCATCTTCCACTGCTTTGATTGATGTTTGCTTGGGGGTGGGAGGTCATAAGAATAGCACTATGTCTCATCAACCAGTAATGTCCTTGTGGGAAAAGTCTGAGTGGCTTCAGAGCTGTTCTTCCAAAGCACAGCATGTTTTCACTCCAGTCCTTTTCCTGGCAGTCAGAACCCAAGGCACAAGTTTCACAGTGATCTTTCTCATTCCCAAATCTTCTGCTAAAACTCACCAAGAGAGTCCAGATAACTCCCCCATCTCTTCAATGGCCCGTTGTTGGTCTTTGAGCACAAGTGCAAAAATTTTGTTGACATTCTGTCCATTCTGGAAGTTGACAGACATCCAGAACAAAGTTTGTTATCAATTGGCATTTCACCTTTTTGAAACTAGAAAACTGCTTGGGTTTTCCCCATAGTGCTGTCCTTGTAAGCTGTGTTCAACATTACAACTGTTTGTACTCAGGCATTTTTCCTGAGCAGGAAACAAAATTTCACAGCCAAACTCTGTTCTCTTAAATCGGCCATCACAAAAAACGAGGTTCAAGCAAAACTGCTTTTATGAAAAAATTCACTGTGACCACAGAGAACCTTCCCAGGTGATGCCACTGGGTTCACTAACTCAAAGCAAGTTGCTCAATGCTCGCCTAGTGGAAAAATGCGAACTAAGAAAGCTCCAGCTAGCAGAGCTTTTTCCTTTTTTGTTTTTGTTTTCCCCTTCCTATGTTAGAGTGATTTCCAGCAATGATAATATTAGCATACTTCTATATTGTGCTGAATTTCCAGAGCTCTCCATATATTTTGCTGAAAGCTAAGAGAACTCACAACACCAACTGATGAGGAGCAAATAATAAAACCTTCTGGCTAGATTACAATTCAATGTGAAGAATACAAAAATCCTCAGAACTGGGCCTGTAAATAACAAGATGATAAATGGAGAAAATATTGAAGTTTTAAAGGATTTCATATTACTTAGATCCAAAATCAAAAAAGTAGTAGTTAAGAAATCCAAAGACGTAGAACAATGGGAAAATCTCTTATAAAAGATCTCTTTAAAGTATTAAAGAGTAAGGATGTCACTTTCAGGACTAAGGTATACCTGATTCAAGCCACAGTATTTGCAATTGCCTCATATGGACATGAAATCTGGGCAATGAATAAGTAAGACTGCAGAAGCATTGATGCATTTGAATTATGATGCCGGTGAGGACTACTGAAAGCACCAGAGACCACCATGAGAAGAAAACAAATCTATCCTAGAAGAAATACAGCTAGAATGTTCTTTAGAAGTTAGGATGGTTTAGACTCATCTGCTTTGGACATGTTATGAAGTGAGACCATAAATTTGATAATGACATCATGCTTGTTGGTAAAGTAGAGGGTCATCTAAAAAGAGGAAGACCCCGATGAAATGGGTTAGCATAGTGGCTGCCACAAATAAACTCTCAGATAACAACATTTCTGAGGATAATAAAGGATTTACTAGTTTTATCAAGGGTTTATATGAGTCAGAACTTGGCAGCACCCAATAAAAATAACACCTTATATATGTTAAAATTAGACTTCATTATTACTCTTGAGAGATAGACATTGATTCTCACAATTTTACCAATGAAGGAATGAAAGCTTAGCAAATCAGATGGCTGGGTCATGGTGCTCCTTCCTCACAACTGTTTCAAATGGACTTGAAGCCTAGTTATTTGGCACTAACTCGGATGCTGATCATACCTAAGCACAACTGCACCCTATCACATAAACAACCATTTCCAATCTAAGAGCTAGTCAATGTTGTTATAGAAATAAGTGGTTATGAACCTAATAGATATTTCTATTTCGGATCTGGATGATTCCATAAAGCAATAGAAACTATAGCACAATGTCTTGGCCATTGCTTTTCTCCTCGATCTTATTCATAGCCCAGTCCAACTTGTAGTGATAAATGAGTTCTGCTGCTTAGCCGCAAAGCTACTACGTTCCAAAATCCTATTGAAGAGCACAGCCTCAGGATAAAAAGCTGTCATCAATAATAAATTATCTTAGATGAATAAAAGCTTGTCATAGTAAAGGAGTTCTGTTGCATGCAAATTACAAATAAATATAGTTTTTAAATAAAGGCTCTGACAAATTTTAGAGTTAAATAAAGGGAATTACATGTAGTCTTATCTGGAAAGAGAGGGACTGATCATTTCTTACATCTCTCGGTACCCACCCAATAAATTTGTGATTTCTCCTTCCCACCATCTCCCAGAACAGATTCCTCAATATCTTTTAAGATATGAAGGAGAAATAAAATAAAAGTTAGACTGGCTTCCTCATGCTATTAATTTCTTTGAATTTAGCCTTGGCTCACATCCTTGGCAGAACATGTCTTCATTTTCCATGCATGGTGGGAAAAACCAGCCTTGAGACCAACTTCTCTCTCATCACTGGACGCTTCCCCTGTTTAGATGGGAAGGGAAAAAAGATAACTTATTTTGCTGGATCTTATTGATTTCCTGGTCATTTCTGATACCTGCCTGTGGATAGACTTCATGGCTCCATATAAATGAGGTTCAGGTAGTGGGGGAAAAAACATTTTGCCTGAAAATGCATTGTTTGGGTCGATCCAAGGCAAAAGAATATGGCTTTTTTGGCAACAACTTACCATGGTCCAGCCAGATCAAACACTGGAGAGAAATTGAATTAAATTATGATATGTACTCTTGTCTTATAGGTAAAAGGCTTAGGATTATGATAGTCTGCAATTACCATTTTATGGAATGACCTGAAAGGTAAGTGGCATTCATCAAAGATGCATGACTACCTGGATCCTATTTGGCAAGCATAATTTTTAAGCCCATTGGGCTGCATTTAATCCTAGGATCCTAAGCCTGGGGTAGATGATAGGTAGCATTTTTTAGACAGTGTCTTAGTCAAGATTCTTCATTTTCTCCCTAAAACTAGACCTGTCATGCATGATAAATGTTTATGCCACTCGATCATCAGTGCATCTCTTTTTAAATTCTACCTTGCCTTTCTTTCTTTATGTCTTTTTATTATTATTATTCTGTCATTAATGAGATTGAAAACCTTTTGCATTCAGGGGCCAGATCTCATACTCTGTTCCCAAGAATGTGCCTCTAGTACCATGTACATCAGCAGGACCAGATATAATCTTCTTAAGGCTGTAGAAAGGATGGAAAGGGAATGGGAAGGACCTGGCATTAAACCCTTTCAGGAAAGAAGGTAATGGGGGAACAAGTTCAGCAAAAGTTGCAAAGAGCAAGTACTTACTGGTATGCAAAACAAACCTGTGATTAGTAGGGTGCTACATACAGCTCCCATCTAGGAGGTCCAGCCTGAGTAGAGGGAACAGGCAGAAACTAGTGATGGGAACCATAGTAAGCCACATGAGGAAACACTAGTGAACAAAAGGTAGAATCAGGGCAGTTGGAGTTTAGCCACTAGTTTTGTGTAGGGGACAGGAGTTGTCCTTGAAGAATGAAGAGAGGAATGAAAAGATAAAGGTAGAATCCCTGGTTCAGAAGGACTTAACAGTACAAGTAGTTGCTATGTATATGAACTCTGGAATTAAACTCCCTACGTTTCCAACTAATGCCACTTAGGCTACTCAGGTAAGCATTGAACTGCTAACAGCAAGGCTAGCAGTTCAAACACACTAGCCATTCATGGAAGAAAGATGAGGCCATGAGGCCATCTGCGCCTGTAAAAATTTATAACACCCTGAAAACCCTATAGGGTCACAATGAATCAGTCCGTTTGGTCTGGGTTTGTATTGGGTTTACCATTTACTCTTTGCGTGACCGTGAGGCATTTATTAAACTTCTAAGTACTTCAGTTTCTTCATTTGACAGTTGAGTCTAAAATAGTGTATACTTCATAAACACTTTTCCCTGGAGTTGCTTCATGATGACTCTAGGAGACAGAACACAACTGCTCCGAAAGGTTTTCAAAGTTGTGCATCTTTATAGGCTCATTTTGCACCTGTACAGTGTCAGGTGGGTTCAAACTATCGACTTCTTACTTAGCAATCCAACACTTAACATACCATGTCCTTACATATTTCATATAGCTATGAAAATTAAATGGCATAATCTATGTAAATTTAGAAGAGAGGGGTCATAAAAACATTATATAATTTTTGGTTGCTATTGCTATTTAAAATTATGATTATTATTAGACCAAAACATATGAAATTGCTGGTGTTTGGCTATTTTTTTGTGCATATAAATTGACCATTCTTCTCTCAAACCTAGTACTTCATCTAGTTGTACAGATAATCAGGCATAAGAGTGGGCAGAATTCCAACAAAAGCCAAAACCACTGCCATCAAATCCATTGCGACTCATAATGACCCTGCGGAGAATACCTGAGGTTATAAGTCTTTATACTAGCAGATAGCCTTGACTTTTTCCATGGAGAGGATGGTGGGTTTGAACCACTGACCTTACTTTTGGCAGCCCAACAATCCCAGGGACAGTATTGGCTACTATGTAATCTATGATATCTTTTAGTAGCTCTTCTGGGTATGTAAGACACATGTAACTAGAAACATTTGACAAAAGAGAAGAGTGAGACTTAGACAATTAAAGCTATCTGGCCCAGCTCTGGAGCTTCTCCCTAGATCACATGTTGGCCACCAGACAAGAAGACCAATATTGGCAAACATTTATGAAAGCATTAGAAATACTTAGTAATAAACACAAAGAGGGAGAAATACATACTATGGGACAGTTGGGATGCTGTGGTAATATCTCATTTAAACAGAATCTACTTTTTCTATATCAACAATTGTAGAAAATATGATCAGAGAATTAATGGGTTCTAGTGTTTTGTGGTGTTTTATATTTAATAATGCATCCAGTCACTCAAGAACCCTATGAGAGGTAATATTATTACTGCGCTTCACAGATGAGGAATTTGAGGCACAGAGGAGTCACTTCGCTCTACTAGTAAGCAGTGACTAGGGATTGGAATCACACAGAATGATCCCTCCACTTGTTGCATTCGTAAGAGATGACATTTCAAAAATTGTTGGAAAAGGAAAAGGAGAGTAATGGGCACGTGGACATTTCCAGGTGTGTGGCCTGAAACAAAAAACTATGGTTTTTCTTTCATGTAATTATAAAAAGATTGGTAATATAGCATTGTCAAGAACCTTTATTGAGGAGTTTCAGAGGGTAGGAGTGGAATTGGAGGTCTCACAAAGGCATAACCTGGAAAACACATTTCCTTGAGAGCTGATACTCACGTGGGATGCAGGGACCTGGCAGCTGTCTACACTTCATCTCTGGGGAATAACTGATTCAGCAACAAGCCCACGGACCACTGCCTTCCTGAAGCAGTCTGCTTGGAAGTTGGGAGGTCGGCACTCAAAGGCCATCATGGAAGGAGGAAAGGAAATTAGAGAGTCAGAGGGTGTGGGGATCAAGGCCTCATGAGGCTGTGGCTGAGTCTGAGCTCATTTGCTATAATAGCTAAGTCTGAATGGTGAGGTTTGGGGCCTGGGCCGCATCAGAAGTAGCAAGTCTTACAAATCAACCACGTCTTTGAAAACATGAAGGAGCAGTGTGCAGTGTAACAACAAGAGCTTGTACATAGATATATGAGATCTGGTCCTGCTAAGGTTTGGGCATTAATTAGATCTGTCCTTCTAAGCAAAAGAGTTCATCTTTGGGGGTTAATTTCCTAATTTATGAACTGCAGGTTGTCTTGGAAGCCTTTTGCCACCCTAATAGTCTGTGATTCTATGGCTTACCTTGAGGAAGCTGGCCACACTTCAATGCCTAATATCAGAGGATGTCAAAGAAGCTAGTAATTACTGAGCAGACTGAGAAGAATTATACTAAATGGTATTCACTGAGATCCTATTCTGGGCTAGACCATTCTACCCTTTGTAACAGTCAGTCTCAATATTTATGTATGATGACCTAGAATCTATGGATAAGGAAACTGATGCTTGGTAAGTGATTTACCCAAGAATTGTTAATGCTATTGGTTGCCATGGAGTTATCTCCTGCTCATGGCAACCTGACAGGTAAGAGAAGAAAACGTGGCATAATTTTGCACGATCTTCATGATGGTTAATATGCTCCATTCCATTGTTGTGGCCACTGTGTTTTCTGAGTGTCTTCCAGTCCGGTGAACTCATTTTCCAGCATGATACCACACAATGATATTAGAAGTGGAGGAACTGCACAGTAGTTAAATACATGTATCATCAACATACAACTTTCCTCTAGTTCTTCTTTAATGCTTCCT
>NW_022109066.1:441035-461711 GCF_000313985.2 Echinops telfairi
AAAAAAAATACATGTATCATCTTGAAGATCTTCAAAGGAAGGTGGACATCATTCACTCCATGGCTCCATTCTTTTTCAACTGCCTCAAATGGAGATTTAAATGAGCATTTATTTTTTTCCTCCTAAGTATTAAAATATAATCTCAATAAGATATATCTAATTTAAAAAATAATATTTGCATATTCACAAGAATTGCTACAACACAAAAATAATCCATAATTACCTCTGTTCTTCTAGCTAGCTTTTTCTGCCTCATAGCCTCTCTGCTCACTTCCACTGGTAGGTTGGTCAGAAAGCTAAGCGGGAGTGGCCCATCTGCCCTCTGTAGAGCTAACGTTCATTAGGTGGGGGTGTTCAAACTAGTATGAAGTCCAGCTAAAAGTACTTAAATTGATAGTCTAAGGACTGGGAGTGGAGGGTGTCCTTTCAAGAGCTTTCCTTTCCGTCCACAGCCATCCACTCTGTGAAATAGCTCCATCACTCAACTCAATAAATATTTAACCTGTTCCTATTCTGTTTCAGGCACTGTTATAGTCACAGGCGGTCAAGCGACAGCTCTCAGAGATATTCCTTTTCTCAGAAAATGAATATTTCATTTGGGAGACAGAAGTTACACACTTAGACAAATAAATACATAATATTACATCAGGTAGTCACAGATATCTTAAAGAAAAAGACATTATAGTATGAGGTTAGAAAGTAATAGGACTACTAGTTTAAGTAGGGTATTCAGGTAAGGCCTCACTGAGGAATGGTAATTGAACATGAACTTGGATATAGTCAAGAAGCAATCTGGAAAATACTAATGGAAAAGTAGTCCAGGCAGAAAGAACAGAAATCTCAAGATCCTAAGCTTGGAATGTGAACAATACATTTGAAGAGCAAATTGAAGAGCTGCTGACTCTGGGCTGCAGTGTCCTAGACAAATGGGCATTTAACCCCAGTGCTGAGCCAGGCTGATCAATTCAAACCTAATTGGATTTGTATGTCTTAATTTAACTTTGCTGAAATTGGTGATGTACCTGGAGTACCTAGAACAGGAACAGAAATGATAAGAAATGAGATTGGAGATGCATAGTGGACCATAAGAAGGAATCTGAATTTTATGGGATGCCATTGGAATGTTTCTAGAAATAAATGAAAGGATCCAGTGTGGCAATTAGATTTTATGTCAACTTGAACCTGTGCTAAAGTGTAGGAGTGGAGTTCAACCTATCAATTAGGCCACAACCTGATGATGCCTTCCTGAGGGTATGGCATTTTAATTAGAGAGACAGTGAAAACTTTCTTTGCCACTTTGCCCTTCCTGTTTGCTGAGACTCTTTGCCTCCAGGGCCAGCCCCTTGTAAGCTGACCCTGGACGCCAACTTGGAAATTGTTGGGTACCTGCCATGTTTCCACCTTCCTGGTTCCATGCAATTCTGCACCCACTGGCCTGTGATCTCTCTGCTTCCTGCTTCACCTTTCTTCATCATTAGCCTGCAGCTACATGAGTCTAAAGAGAGCCCCAGGTAGTACTGGACCCATGGACTTGAGTTAGACTGGGCTGCGATGCTTTCTTATGCATCTATGGGTATCACTGGTTTTATTTCTCTAGACAACCCAGCCTAACACAATTAGATTTATGCTTAAAACTATATCAGGCTCCTCTGTGGAGCATATGTTGCAGGGAATCAAGAAAGAATTAGGGAGACTGGTGAAGAGGTTATTGTAGTCATCTGGTGAAGTAATAGTTGCTTAAACTAGGCAATAGTGGTTAAGGAGAAAAAAGTAAAAGGATGGAACATTTTTTTAAAAGATAAAAGCAATTGTAGATTCATAGGATATAGAATAGATGAGAAATCAAAGAGAGCAGCAGTCAAGGTTAGTCATGGAATTTTGATAGCAGTGAAAAAGTAAATAGTGCTTGTACTATAATGGGAAACTCTTGAAAGAGAACAGAATTGATGTCGAATAAAGAACTTAGAACCAACAGATGCAGAGTCTCAGTAAGCAGAGAGAGTGGTTAAGATCCATGTGAGACATTCATGTAAAGATGTCAAGTATATCATTATACAAAAAAAGTGAGAGGTCTAAGCCAGAAGTAGTAGGATTCAGGATATATTTTAAAAGATAAAATATAAAACATTAGCTGCTGAGAATTCTCAGTGTATAGGAAGCTATAACACCAACTAAGGACATTATTTCACTCAGGCAATGGGAATAGATATAAAAACTACAAGAACTGCGTATAAACACTCCAATTTTAAGAAATTTCATTAAGGTGATACTCCAGAAAACAGAAGGGGAAAAAAAAGTTACTGGAATAGGTAGAAGGAAAGACAGTAAATTATCAGGGGTACCCACAAGAAAACCAGAATCCACCTTCCTCACCCCACCCCAAAGCCATGTATTTAATTATTTTACAAAACAACCTTATCACCTTTAAAGTATTCTCCATGACACTTTATACATTTGTCAAATCTGCTATTGCATTCTTGGAAACATTTTTCAAACTCATCTGTTTGGATGGCTGACAGCACCTGTGTCATTATTTTTTTCTCCACTTCATTTATGTCATCAAATCGGTCCTCTCATGTCCCTCTTCATTCGTGGAAACAAAAAGAAGTTGCATGGAGAGAGGTCAGGTGATTAAAGTGCATGGGACAAGAGAGGCATACTGTTTTTTGTCAGAAACTGGTGCACTGAGTAGCTGTGTGAGAAGGTGCATTGTCGTGGTGGAAAACCAGTCCCTGTCTGACACAAATCAGGCCTTTTTTTGTCACACAATCTTACACAATCTTTTTAGAACCTCTAAATAGTAAGCTTTATTAACAGTCTAACCTGGTGAAATGAACTCCCAATGTACTACCAGTCAACATTTTTGTCCATTCAGGAAGTTGATGGATGTCTAGAATGAAGTTTGCTATTGATTGACACTTCACCTTTTTTGAAAACCACTCATACACTTGAGATTTTCCCATAGCGCTGTCCATGTAAGCTGTGTTCAACATCACAACATTTTTTGTGACATTTTTCCTGAGCTGGAAACAATTTCACAGCTGCATGCTGTTCACTTAAATAAGTCATCACACCAAAAAAAAAAAAAAACCAAAAAACGAGGATCACAGGGAAACTGCTTTCACGAAAAAATTCACAGTGACCAGAGAGAACCTTTCCAGGTAATGCCACTGGGTGCACTAAGTCATGGCATGTTGCTTAATGTTTACCTAGTGGGAAAAAATGCATACAATAAAAACTCCACTCTGCTTGGTGCAATTCCAGTTTGGTTTTTTTTTTTTTTGGGGGGGGGGAAGTAACCCCTTGTAAACAACTTGTAAACATGTTTTTCCCCAGGTGGACTATTCCATAGCACCAGAGGCTAACTGGTACAGATCATCAATGGTTCATATGTAAGTATGTTCAGGTTGAAGTTGAAGAAAGATAAAACAAGTCCATGAGAACCAAAAAAATTACCTTAAATGCATCCCACTTAAATTTTGAAACCATCTAAAGAAGAGATTTGATACATTAAATACTAATAACTGAGGACCAGACGAGTTGTGAATTGATATTAAAAATATCATACACGAAGAAAGCAAGAGATCATTAAAAAGACAAGAAACAAGGCCAGGCTTGTGGAGAGGTGTGTGTGTGCTGGGGGGGATGGGGGGGTAATGTGGGCTCCCAATCTGGTTCCTCCTGGTTTCTCTCACCCCTTTCCTCAGGTCCTAGCTTCATTCTCTGGGCGAAGCAGCAGGCTAGGCAACCCAGCTTTGCAAAGCTCTCATCACAGCTGGGCCTGTAGGCGTCCAGCAGGCGCCCTCCTGCACAGCTGTGCTGCCCAAAATGAAGGTGAGCTCACTTAAGTAGAGGTGCAGGAGAAGAGATCAGGGAGGTTTGCAATGAAACCTGAAGCTGCAAAAGTGGAGACCCGCTGCAAAGGGCAGCAGGAAGGGATGAATCTTCTTCAGACAAAAAAGCACATACAAAAAGGACAAGGGGGCAAAAAATGAAAAAGGAAAAGGGGAGCAAAGGGAACGCCAGCGGAAATGGCTAGCCAAGAAACTAAAGATGGTTTACCCATCAAAGATGAAGAAATGAAAACTAAGGAGTGTCAACCTCTGATGAGGCAGGAGAGAAAGGAACCAAGTCTGATGAATGTTTATCTCAATGAGCCCTGGTGGCACAGGGAATTACAAGTTAGGATTCTAACCTACAAGACCAGCAGTTCGAAACCATCAGCTGCTCCTCCAGATAAAGACAAACTTTCTGTGTAAAGAGTGACAGTCTCAGACACTCACGGGGACATTTCTACGCTCTCCTACAGGGTCACTGTAAGTCAGCATCAAACCGATGGCACGGAGTTTTAGTTTGATCACCTCTTATCGGTGGACCCTCTATTTCCTTTCTTGTACAATCCAGAGGAATATTTGTATGAACTATATAGTGGAGGCATACTATCTTGAAGGCAATACATTTTTAATTTTTATTTTGTAAATGCAAGTTTTTAGTACCTCTAGAAACATGTTTAAGATGGTGGAAATCTCATTTCATCCCTTTTCCTTTTCCTTTTTTTTTTTTAAGTGTAAATGACTTTTGAAAAAGATGTGAAATCATTTACTGGTTGTTGTTTTGTTTTTTTTTTGGTACAGTCAGGAAATGGGATGTTAAATTAGATTTGACTCTCTTGGGTGTCAACATAACATTCCATGGGATTGGGTGGGGAAGTTTTTGTATCCCTATTACAAGATATGCATAATGTCAATTTGAAGTCACTGTCATGAATTTGTATGGCTTGAAACTTTTAAATTTTGTTTCTGTGGGGTGTTTTTTGTAGAATGATGTCTTAAAACCGTTCCCTCATCATGACTCTCATCAGAATTGTGTTTATTCTGTAACATCTTTGGTCCAGGAAGTCTAGTTTTCCTAATAACTTCTTTTTTTATGTGCTATGAGAAGCTGAAAATTTGTGTTACATTAAATTGTCAATTAGTGGGACTTATGATGTAATAGCTTCTCAACATTTGAAGATATCCGTTTAAGGAAGATGTGCCTCCAAATTTAAAGCTGGGAAGTCAATGGAATTTAGAAAAGTATTGTGACTATGTGCAATTTTAGGATTTCAGTATGTGCATTAAAAATTGTTTATAAGGGAGGGGGAAGCAGGGAGGGAGGGGAAAATGAGGAGCTGATACCAAGGGTTTAAGTAGAAAGCAAATGTTTTGAGAATGATGAGGGTAACAAATGTACAAATGTGCTTGACATACAATGGATGGATGGATGGATTGTGATAAGGGTTGTATGAGCCCCCAATAAAATGATCTTTTTAAAAAGAATTATGTATAAATTATTCAAAATGCTTCTGTCTGATCCTCAAAACACCCAATAGAATACTAGTTATGAAAACAACACAAGAAAAAAATCAAGAAAGAAATAAAAGGCCAAAGTGGATATCAGGAGAGACTCTGAAAATTGTTCTTAAATGTAGAGTAGCTAAAGCTAATGGAAGAAATGAGGCAAAGGAGCTGAACAGAAAGTTAAAAGGGCAGCTGGAGAAGATAGTGTTAAAATCAAATGTGCAAAGACCTAAATTAGAGAAACACAAGGGAAGGACATGCTCATCATATTCCCAGCTGAGATGGTAGAATAAAACATTCAAGCCTGGTTTGAAATATTGAAGGACTCTATGGGCCAGATAGTGAATGATACTGGAAGCCTCAAAGAAAATGGAAGAAATACATAGAGTCATTGTACCCAAAATAAACGATCAATATTCTACCACTTCAAATAACACATGGTCAAACATTGATGGTTTTGAAGAAGTTCAAACTGCACTGAAGAGAATGGCAGAAGTCAAGGCACCAGTAATTAACAGAAAAACAACTGAAATATTTCAAAAGCTGATGAAGCACTAGAAGCACTCACTAGTCTATGCCAAGAAATTTGGAAGACTGCTCCCTGGCTAACCAACTGGAAGAGATACCTATTTATTCCCATTCCACAGAAAGGTGACTCGAGGGAAAGTATAATTTATTAAACAATATCATTACTATCACAGGAAAGTAACCTTTGGCTTTAAATGATTAAAAAATGGTTTCATCAATAGTAGCTTCCAGAAACTGAAACCAGATTCAGAAGAAAGCATGACACAAGGAACATCAAAGTTGGTATCAGGTAGATCTTGACTGAAAGCAAAGAACCAGAAAAATATTTTTTTATTGAATATGCAAAGGCATCTGACTGTGTGGATCAAACAAACAACACATTTCATTATGCTCATGCAGAATTCTACATAGACCAAGAGGTAGTCTTATGGAAATTATAAGGGAATATTGCATGATTTAAAACCAGGAAAGATGTGCATCGGTACTGCATCCTTTTGCCATTCAAACTGTCTGCCAAACAAATAATCGGAGCAACTGGACTATATGGAGACGACCATGCGTCAGAATTGGAGCAAGGTTTATTTTTTATTATTTATTGTTTTTTATGTTCTTTTTAAAATCATTTTATTAGGGGCTCATACAACTCTTATCAAATCCATGCATACATCAATTGTGTAAAGCATATTTGTACATTCATTGCCCTCATCATTCTCAAAACATTTGCTCTCCACTTAAGCCCCTGGCATCAGGTCCTCACTGCTCCCCGCTCCTCCCCGCTCCCCGCTCCCTCATGGACCCTTGATAATTTATAAATTATTATTTTGTCATATCTTGCCTTGTCTGACGTCTCCCTTCACCCACTTTTTTGTTGTCCATCCCCCAGGGAGGAGGTCACAGGTAGATCCTTGTAATCGGTTCCCCCTTTCCAACCCACTCTCCCTCTACGTGGAAGAAGGTTTATGAACAGCCAGTGACAGGCAGATGGCACAACTTTGCTTGCTGAAAGCAAGGAGGACTTGAAGCATTTGCTGATGAAAATAAAAATCTCTACCTTCAATATAGATGGCAACTCAATGCAAAGAAAACCCAAATCCTCACCACTGGGCAACATCAGGATGAGTGGAGAAAGATTGAAGTTATTAAGAATTTCACTTTGCTTGGAACCACAGTCCACATCCATAGAAGCAGCAGTCAAGAAGAGATCAAGCAATCTATTGCATTGGGTAAATGTGTTGCACAAGACATCTTTAAAGTGTTGAAGAGCAATTAGGTCATATTGAGAAATATGTATATCAAGAAATGATCCACACCATAGCATTTTCTATTGTCTTATATGCATGTTAAAGAAGGACAATGACTAATGAAGGCTGGAAAAGAAGTGAGGCATTTGAATTACGGTGTTGTCCAAGAATATTAAACCTACCACCGACTGCCACAAGAAGTATGACCAGAATCTTCCTTAGAAACAAGGATGAAAAAAAAAAGGAACAAGGATGATAACACTTTGTCTCTGTACTTTGAAAATGTTGTCAGGCGAAACTTGTGCTTAGTAACGCAGAGGAAAACCTTCAACAAAATGGATTGACATTTTGAGCATAGTGGCTGAACAATGAGTTCAAACAAGGTAATTGTGATGACTGGGTATTTTTTTCTTCTATTTTACAGAGGGTCGCTCCGATAGTAAGGTTTCATGTCAACTTCATTGGACCAGGCTTCTCTCATGATGAGATCTAACCTGATGTGGTTAAGCCATGATGGGATCTTCTGCAAAGCAGCCAGTCAGTTGCATTATCCCGTCACAGCTTGGATCCAATTAAAGGGAGGTTTCATTCCGGGTGTGGCCTACTCTTCCTATAGATCGTACCTGTAGGGACGCTAGCTCACTTTGCAGGATTTGATCCTGCATCTGCTTTGTAGACCCCAGGAGACATCGGTGGACGACCAGTCTTGTATTCATTCAGTGGACCTTGGATTCCTTCGGCTCTACCTCCACCAGCCAGCCCATGGTCTCCCTTCCTTCCTAGTTCATTGGCCCCCTACAGCTACATTGGTTGGGAGAGGCCTCCGGCTTACCATATTATTCACAGATTGATCCAGACTGGACTTACCCACTTCTACAACTGTGTAAGACATTTCTTGATATAAATATTTCTCTATATGCATATCTATAAGCTCCACTGGTTTTATTTCTCTACAGAATCTAAAACAGTCACTATGAGTCAAAACAGACTTGAGGGCACCTCAAAACAACAGCCTCACAAACACACGCATACAGGCACACACCCACACTGAGGCTAGATGTGAGATTGTAAGTAAACTGCTAAAGAGAGCAGGGTAAATAAGTCGTATCAGTTGGATCCCAAGGGGCTGTGGAGAAAACGAATGTTCTGCTGTGAGCAGGAAGGGGCTGCAGAGTTGAAGCAGCAGAAGTGGGTGCGCACTGCCATCAGCCCTGGTAAGCAGGCCAGGAACAGACAGGCTCATCACATCTGCAGTGTAGGAGGCGCAGTAGGTGAAGGAACATCTCTGAGAGAGGGAGTGGGATGACAACATAAATAAGAAATAGCTTCCGAATGAAAGCACAGAAGGAGGCAGAGTGGACACTGGAGCACAACAGAGATGGATGTTCAGCCTTGCCTCAGAAAGCAGGTGGTCTGCTCGGTTCCTCACCCCTCCTTCCGCCATAGCTCAGGACAAATGAACAATAGTCCTCACCACAACCTATGTTTGCATAGAATCGTTCCCTTTTTTTCTCTCAAAAAAGGTTCTCTCTCTCTCTCTCTCTCTCTCTCCCAACCTTATCTGAGACTCACTTGTCAGGTAGTTGGGAAGGTGTTTTTTTAAATAAGAAAATTAAGGAACACCAAGATTTCACGGACTCACCTGGATATGATTCTGCTGTTCAAGTCCCTGGCTGTGACAATGAACTGAAATATAAAGTAAGAGCTCGTTATGTTTTAAACCGCTTTCTATTAGACATGCTAACTCCCAGTCCACTTATTTCTTTGCAATATGGTGTACAAAGAATGAGAATTTTAGAGAGGAAAGGCAGCATCAAAATCCAGCCTCAGAGAAAAGCTCTGCTTTTTAATGAGTCATAAAGATAACGAGAAAGTATAATTTCATTTATTTTAGATTTTATTTATCTTGTGAAATGAGAGAAAAATCAGCAAACGGAGCACTATGACTGGGGTTAGGTATTCAGGTAGTTCCTGAATCTTAGTCCTGGATTAATCAGAATTTATTTTTATCTTCTAACTTTCTAGCCGAAGATGGGAGTGCTCTTCTTGGTGTGCTGGGTGAGGTTGCCATAGAAACTCTTGCAGGGGAGGCAGTGTCTCTTTTTATAATGTTGTAACTGCAAGGAAGGACTAGAACACATCAACCACTCCCAGAAAAGAACAAGGGCACAAAGATGATGAGCACTCCATCCCCGCCACTCCACAACTCCAGGTGCCCAGAGCTGGAGTGTCCCCAGATCGATCAGTGTTTAAACCTACAAAAGAACATTTATTTTGCACCCTTGAGCGTGCTTGTCATCAGCCCCCTGTTAGAACTGAGACATTAGTCGGAGTATCAGTGCGCTATAGTGCTGGCTCAAGAACCCCAATATGTGCACTGTTTCCAATTTCATGCCCAAGGTGCCATACTAGTCGTTAAAAATAGCCTTGATGAGAGTATTTAGATGACATAAATTGGCAAATGTTATAAATCAGGCCTTTACTTTCTACCAATTTACATATTACTGAGATCATTCACCCTTCTCCAAGAACAAAATTTAATATTTTCCTTCAGGTATTCCTGTGTTGTAAGTATCTTGGGGCCTAAGAAAGATAAAGTGACACACTAATGCCCAGGTCTCTGCCCTAACGTGTACAATCCTGCTCATCTTCACACACCTCCACTGTCACACCATGCAAAGGGGTCTTGCTTGTTTGTGTGCAGAAAAGTAATAGTGAAATGCCTAAACACTCAGTATTAGTAGTAAAGCCAAAATAAGAATGTGGTTGATATCTGTCTTAGTTATTTACTGCTGCTATATCATAGAAATACCACAAATAGATGACTTTAAAATCAAAAAATTATTTTATAATAATTCAGGAGCCTAAAAGTGTGAATTCATGGTATAGACTCTAGGGGAACATCCTTGTCTCCTTTCAACATCTGTGGGCCTAATATTCCTCAGATATCTCTCTATATTGGCATCTATCTTCTCCTAGGTCTAAGAGACACTCAGTGCAGGAAACCTGGGTCCAAAGGACATGTTACATCCTAAACCTTCTTTCTTGGTAGTAGTGAAATTCCCTCTCTCTTCTGTTCCTTTCCACGTCCTTTCATCTCTTGTAAGGTAAAAGGTACACTCAAGAAAATTATGTGATTTGAGACTTAAACAAGGGTGGTCACTTGTGTGAGTGTAGTATGACTCAAGATATATCTCACCCTAATTCTACCTCCTAAATGTAGGTTTGGATTCACAGCACAGAAAATGGAGGATCACCACATGGTACTAGGAAGTACCATGGTACCAGGTTGGCACATATTTTGAGGGGGTACAGTTAACCCATGACTGCCATGTTTCCACTTAATTCTAAATGTGTAGTACTTGTAATGAATACCACATTTGAGTTGAGGTCTTGGTCTTCCTGGTCATCTCTGAACATTGCTTCCTCTAATCTTATTGTATGAGTGTAATAGGCTGGGTTGTCTAGAAAAAAAAATTCAGTGACACTCACTTATGTA
Organism: Echinops telfairi; assembly: GCF_000313985.2. Classification (NCBI taxonomy): domain Eukaryota; kingdom Metazoa; phylum Chordata; class Mammalia; order Afrosoricida; family Tenrecidae; genus Echinops; species Echinops telfairi. Next base: position 451,643 of record NW_022109066.1, read on the forward strand.
TAAGAGCTTTATATCAAGTAATTAAATATCAGGAAAGCATCCCAGCCCAGTCCAACTCAAGTTCATAGTTCCAAAGCTAATCCTTAAATCCTTCTTCAGACTCATGTAGTCACATGCTGGTGACACAGAATGGTGAACCAGAAAGCAGGAAGATCACAAGCTGGCAGGTGCAGAGTCACGTGGATTCAAAGTTGGTGGGAACATGGCAGGGCACCAACAGCCCTCGGGGTTGGTGGCAGACCCCAGCAAGCAGGAAGGCAAAGTCTCAGATAAAGGTAGCTTCCCAGTTTCCCTACTTATAAGAAGGCCACGCCCCCAAGGAGGCTCCATCAGTCTGTGACCTGATCAGCAAGTTGGACTCTACCCCTACACTTTCATAAAAAGGCAAGTTAAACCCGGTTTGCAGAAGAGTTACATAAGCTATTGTCAATTTGAGAGGATTTAAGAGTGAAGCAGTGGAATTTAGCCTTTCAATCAGGTCATAGTTTGATGACCTCATTTGGAGGCGCTAAGGAAATAAATAGCCCATGGGAGGTGGGACACAGGCTCACTCCCTGTGGGACATTTCTGATGAGAAACCACATGAAACTACTCTGACGCAGCCAGAGCCCTGGGAGCTGGAGGAGCCACGTGGTGACCCCTGCCAGAGCTGAGATGCTTACAAAGCCACTGGATCCGCAGGACCTCCCACCCACAGGCCTGTGATCTTCCTGCATTCGGCATCATTGTATGTGTTTTGTGAGTCTGAAGAGGACTTTATAGATTGGTATCAGACTTATGGGCTAATATTGGACTTATGGACTTGATCTGGGCTGAGCTGGGATGTTTTCTCAATATTCAATTGCTCTTTTATATATATAAAGCTCTTTCCTATACACATGAGTGTCTAGGAATTTGTTTCTCCAGTTTACCCAGACTAACACAGCTATGGGGAGCCCAAGATCCATTTGCAGGGTCCACATGTAGCTTAGACCTCTGGTGATTTCCATCTGACTATAGTTGAGGGTCTTATTATCAGACAGAGAGCATTCTAAAATCAATTATGGCCTATGTGGTTAGGTTAAAATGTAATATTTCTTTTAATCTCTTTTTTTTGGCCTATTCTAATGTTATTTCAGTTTAAAAAAGAAAAAGAAGCACATGTGGATTAAGCCTTCAGTGTTTCCCACCTGACCATAGACTAAAGATGTGAATAGCCTGCTATCATGCAAAATGCATTGGAAAGTGTATTATCGCAAATGCAGTTAAGTTAAAGTTGAACACTTAATCATTTGATGTCCTTGTTGACCCATTTTAAAGTTGTTCTAGTTTTTAATATGTTCTGCTTTTATTTGGATTGAGGTTTTTCTCTGTTCTACTTTGTTGTTGGTGTTAGGGTTTGTTTTGTTTTAGTATGTTTTTCTGTATATGAAATTCAGGATGGGTAAATCTATAGAGATGGTTACTGAATTAATGATTTCTTGAAAATATAACAGGGGAGGAGGGGTGGAAATGAGGAGCTAATAACAATGGGTGCAAGAAAGAAGAAAATGTTCTAAAATTGATTGTGGTAATGATTGATAACTTCATGATATAATTGAACTATCGAATTATATGATATGTAGATTATGTGCAAATGAAATTGTTAAAAAACAAAAAAACTCAAGCAAATATAAAATCATCTAACTACCACAATGAGGAACGGCCTTTACTGAAATTTTTCCATTCTTGTCTGAGTGTTTACAGAATCCTTAATAATGTATTACAATTTAAATTCTAAAGCATTGGTTTTTGAAAGGCTATAGTCTACAGTGAGAACTCTAACTCCATTAACTCTTCACATAAGTTCAGATGCCATTTGAGTTTTTTGTTACTTACCCAATGCTTACTGACCATTTAATCTGCAATGCAACTATGTTCAGACAAGTCCAGGGCACACCTAAGGAGGGGTAGTTTGCCCTCAGAGTGTGGTTGAAAGTAGATGAACTAAAAAGCATATCGATGTGAATGAGGCAGGGGTGGGGGGAGGAGTGGAGACCCAAAGCCCATCTGCAGACAAGTGGACATCCCCTTACAGAAGGGTCACAAGGAAGAGACAAGCCAGTCAGGTGCTGTAAAGCACCGATGAACATACAACTTTCCTCTAGTTCTTTAATGCTTCCTCCCACCCACTATCATGACCCCAGTTCTACCTTGCAAATCTGGCTAGACCAGGGCATGTACACTGGTACAGATAAGCGTTCACAACACAGGGAATCCAGGACAGATAAACCCCTCAGAACCAATAATGAGAGTACCGATACCAGGAAGGGAAGGTAGGGTAGAAAGGAGGAACCGATCACAAGGATCTACCAACTCCCAGGGGGATAGACAACAGAAAAATGAGTGAAGGGAGATGTTGGACAGTGTAAGGCATGACAAAATAATAATAATTTATAAATTATCAAGGTTCGTGAGTGGGGGAGGGGAGCGAGGGGAAAATATGAGGAGCTGATACCAAGGGTTCAAGTAGAAGAAAATGTTTTGAGAATGGTGGTGGCAACAAATGTACAAATGTGCTTGACCCAGTGGATGCATGTATGGATTGTAATAAGAGTTGTACATCCCCAATAAAGTGATTTAAAAGAAAAGAAAAAAGATACTCACATAAAGAGCTAGGGAACTCACCTGGGCATGCCCTTCGTGATTTACCAAAAAATGGTCCATCAGACACATGTTATCTAATTTATTGAACGTGTCTCAATCATGGTTCTTTGCAGGACTGCCTGCAAGTGTGATGGATTGTAGCTGCCACTAGCCAGGATCTTGTGATTTCCTTTGTTTTCTCACGTATTGAACTCCATGACTGTGATTCACAGACTCCATCAGCCTCATGCTAATGGTTTCCTGCATCTGGAAGATTATATATATTGTCTTGTCCTATTTAAGACTTAATTAAAAGGTCTTTGTAGAATAATTGGATCTAGGGTATTTTTTTCTCCTAACTCAAAAAGTGCTTATGAAAGGAACCAAACTTAATGAACCCCCAGGAATAGAGGACCAGAATAGGTGTCGAGAAGGGTGTTCTTGTACTCCTCCATTTCCACAGATTCAAAACACCCTCTGAAGTTAACACTACTGGATCTTGAGTTCAGTATGGTTCTTTGAGTCCCTTGTTAAGTTTTGTTGCCCTCATCTGAGAACTCTTAATGCTTTCATTTTGTTTGCCAGCAATTGTTCTCCAGGTATAGGTAAGGCTGTCTTTGATAACCTCTTAATGGATTTAGGACATTGTAGGAGAGCCCTGGTGGCATAGTGATTATGAACTGGGTTGTTAACTTCAAGGTAAGCAATTTAAAACCACCAGCCACTCCATGGGACAAAGACAGGGCTTTCTACTCCTGTAAAAATTTATAGTCTTTTGATAGCCGGGCACCATCAGCTTTCTTCACCACATCTGCTTATGTACCCATTTGTCTTCAGTGATTATGTCAGGAAGGTGAGCATCATGGAATGCCAGGTTAATAGAACAAAGTGTTCTTGCATTGAGGGAGTACTTGAGTAGACATCCAATGTCTATCTGCTATCTTAATACTAAACCTATAAATATATGTGCATATATCTATTTCTCCATCATCATATATAAATATATTTACATGTGTACATACCTGTATTTAGACCTCTATATATTCCCCTTGCCTCCTAGTTCTTTCCTCTATTTCCTTTTACTTTCCCCTTGTCCCACTATCCATTTGGGTTGCAGTAATTCCTCTTGGTTACATTGCCCTTGATCAAGTCCTACCAGGCCTCCTACACCCTCCTCGCTGATCCTTTGTCCCTGGGTTTGTTAACCCCCACTTCCTTGGCTACCCACCCTCCCCCTCTCCCATGTCCCTGGGAACCGTCAGTCCCATTGTTTTCTCCTCCACATTGTTTACCCCACTTATCTTATCTAGATAGATCTGCAGAGATGATAATATGCAGGAAAAAAAACAGACAGAATAAAACAAAGCAACAAAAGAAAACAAAACAACAACAACACCCCCAAAAAATGATTAAAAAAACAAACAAGAAAAGTCTATAAATAGTTCCAGGTCTGTTTGTTGACCTTTAGGAGTGCTTTCCAGTTGAGTTTCATGGGGTGCCACACCCTGGCCCCAAAGTCTATTTTTGGTATTCCCTGGGGAGTTTGCTGCTTTGCTCCCCTTGCTGTTCTGTTACACGCCCTTAGTGTTTTGACTTGGTGTGGTGGGGTCAGATCGGGTGCAATTCCCACACTGTGTCTCCAGTTTTGTCCCCATAGCACTATGGGTCAGTGAGGGACACCGTGTTTCACAGTAGGGTAGGCCCTATGTTCCTCTCTGTGCATTGACTACTCTGAGCAGGAATATCATCCTCAGGGCTTGGTGGGCCAAGATGTGCTCCACTCTCTCTTCCTCCCCCTTCATTTGCTCCTGTGTGCCCTAATCAGACATGTCCCTCTCCCTGAGCTGTAGCTTCAGTGCTGTCCTCTGAAGTGAATTCTTCTGCAGGGAGAGGGGCTGTCCACATAGTTGGGTTTGGGGCCGCCTCTCAGACCTCTCTATTGGTTCCCTGCTTCATGCCGGTATGTTATATTCACAGCTTGGAGCACCAGGTTGAAGTCTGGTCCCTCTTTCCCTGTGGAGATATAAACAATACCCTCCCCTAGGGTGGGTTAGTGTCCTGTACCCTCACTACTGAGTCTTCTTCTTTTCTCCCCCACGCCCTCATTTTAGATGGCTACTATACGCATCCCTGGATTTGGTCTGGCCCCTGCCATACTACCTGGACCTCACCACAGGAATGCATGTATACAGTAGCTTTTTCCCTATTCTCCTTTTGCATTTTTAAGCTTACTTCAGGGGACTCATGTTGTACTTGTTCTTTTATGCTTGGCTTACTTTGCTTAGCATAATTTCCTCCAGTTCTTCCCATGAGGCGATGTGCTTCTTGAGTTCATCACTACCTTTTAGGGATGTATAGTACTCCATTGTATGTATGTACCACAGTTTTGATCCATGTGTCCGTTGATGGAAATTTGGGTTGTTTCAAACTTCTTGCAATTGTGAACTGTGCTGCAATGAACATTGGAGCACAGATGTCTGGCCGTGGTTTGTTTCTTGCCTCTTCTGGGTATATACCCAGTAGGGAGATTGCGGGTCATATGGTAGCTCAATTTCCATCTGTTTTATCTATTGCCAAATCAATTTTATAATGGCTGTACATACCTACAGGCCCACCACCAATGGATGAGAGTTCCTATCTCCACACAGCCCCTCCAACACTTGCTGCCTTCTGATTTTTTGAATTGGGATATCTTTGAGGTTGTTAGGTGGTATCTCATAGTTGTTTTAATTTGCATTTCTCTTATGGCTAGTGATCGGGAATATTTTCTCGTATGTTTATTGGCCATTCAGATTTCTGCCTGTGTGAAACTTCTGTTCAGGTCCTTTGCCCACCTCCTCAGTGGGAAATTAGTTTGTTTGGTTTTTTTTGGGAGCTAGCAGGCTTAACTAGAACTTGAGAAGACAAAGGAAACTGTCAGAGAAGAATGATTGGTGGCATATTAATACATCACATTTGCAGACTGGACTATAGAACTGGGAGCAGGACCATGATTGGGACACACATCATGCTAGACAAAAGAGCTTACCAGATTGGTTCAGAGCCTCCTGATCAAGGCAGTCATGATTATGTGAGCCAGTATGACCATCTCTTACAATACAGTCCTAAGGGAGTCTCCTAAGGGAAACTGCCCCCGCCTGGGCTGGCTGGAGTGAAGTGGGGGTAATCTACTTTCATATGCACTCTGTCTGAGGGAAAGACTGTTCACATCTCTGATTTATGATCAGAAGGAATTTAATAAAAGCTTAATCCACACGAGGACTTTGCAGATGAGTTTTGGGCTGCCATAGCCTTCTGCAAACCTAGGGCTTAGAATTTAAGTTCCAATACAAGGGAAAAGTGACAGATGGATTGTAAGAAGCTGCGATTGGATTCTGAGATGCAGTTTTCATATGTCTCAAGATTGTGTTTCAGGACCTTTAGGAGTCTTTGACTGTCTCTACAGATTTATCAATTCCAAGAGAAACTGCATGTACTGCAATCTCATAAGGTTTTTATTGATCTTTCTCCTCTCTATCTGTGCCTTTCAAGGGTCTTGTTTTGCCTCCATTGGTGACAGCACTGTGGGTTTCTGGTTCTCTTTTACAAAAGTGTTGCTTATCTTTAGGGACCTCTGGCAAGATGATGAAGTAGGGAGGCACAACTACACAGATTCTCTATAACCAAGACACCAGATACCTACTAAAATAAACACAGATGATAATCCTAGAATTTTGAGTTTCATAGGAATGAATGGAGATGTGAATTAAATACTGACAAGAAAACTGAACATAGTTCCCGATCACTATGTGTGGCAGTTACATAATCTCCTGTCAACTTGCGTGAAGGGGTGGAGTCTAGCCTGTCAATCAGGTCATAGCAGGACAAGAGAAAAGCAAAAGGAAATAGAGGAAAGAACTAGGAGGCTAAGGACATTTATAGAGGTCTAAATACAGGTGTGCACATATGTAAATATATTTATATATGATGACGGGGAAAGAGATCGATATGCATATATTTATAGATTTAGTATTAAGGTAGCAGATGGACATTGGGCCTCCACTCAAGTACTCTCTAGATGCAAGGACAGTTTGTTCTATTAAACTGGCATTCCATGATGCTCACCTTCCCAACATGATCACTGAAGACAAAGCGAGTGCATAAGCAAATGTGATGAAGAAAGCTGATGGTGCCTGGCTGTCAAAAGATCTGGGGTCTTAAAGGCTTGAAGGCAAACAAGTGGCCATCTAGCTGAGAAGCAACAAAGCCCACATGGAAGAAGCACACCAACCTGTGTGACCACAAGGTGTAGAAGGGATCAGGTATCAGGCATCAAAGAACAAAAAATCATATCACTGTGAAAGAGGGAGAGTGCAGATTGGGGTCTCAAAGCCCATCTGTAAGCAACTGGACATCCCCTTACAGAAGGATCACTGGGAGGCTATGAGCCAGTCAGGGTGTAGTGTAGCAACAATGAAACATACAACTTTCTTCTAGTTCTTAAATGCTACCTCCCTCCTCCCCACCACTCTCATGACCCCCAATTCTACCTTACAAATACAGCTAGATCAGAGGATGTACACTGGTACAGATAGGAACTAGAAACACAGGGAATCCAGGACGGATGAACCCCTCAGGACCAGTGGTGAGAGTGGTGATACAGGGAGGGTGGAGGGAAGGTGGGATGGAAAGGGACAACCGATTATAAGGATCTACATATAACCTCCTCCATGGGGGATGGACAACATAAAAGAGGATGAAGGGAGACATCAGGCAGGGTAGGATATGACAAAATAATAATAATTTATAAATCATCAAGGGTCCATGAGAGAGGAGGTGGAGCGGGGAGGGAGGGGAAAAAATGAGGAGATGATACCGAGGGCGCAAGTAGAAAACAAATGTTTTGAGAATGATAAGGGCAACAAATGTTCAAATGCACTTGACATGCTATGGATGTATATATGGATTGTGATAAATGTTGTACAAGCCCTCAATAAAATGATAATAATAATAAAAGACACACACGCACACACAAACAAACAACATCACTTTGACAGAGGAGGCCTCACCTCAGTTGGGGTCATTTTTTCAAAATGTGGGGAGTGGGAGATCATTCAGCTACTGCTATACAAAATTGTGCTAAGGTCACCCCAAACCCATAGACATTCCTACCAGAGTGATAAGTGAACCTTGTTGGGAATTCAAGCCAAGATGGGGGAAGAGGTGTGTATGTTTCAGAGAAGGTAATTACATTTCTGCAGGTAGCAAAATATGGAGCAACCTGCAATCAGGAAAAAGCTTAAAAATACCTAAATAGAGTCCAAGGGGAGAATATGCCTGGCAGTTTTAAAATAGTTTCTATGCAGTGTTTTGTGACCCATGTCCTGTGCCATAAATTATTTAGATTCTGGGGTTGTTTATTTGATTTTTTGTGTGGGTTTTTTTTTTTTGAGGTGCACAATATCCTTCATATGCCATACCAGAAAGACTCAATGGAGAAACCCACTAAGTGAACTGGGCTCTATTTCAAATTCACCCGTACTCGTTGGTCTTAAAGTGGTGATCAGAAGCGGATGCCTGGTAGGTGAAGAGCACAGACCTGGCAGATGCTGGGCTTTGGTTTGGACCCCTTGTTTGGACGGTGCCCAGCGAATGGGGGACCAGGACTGCCATATATCACTATTTTAAGTCCTTTCTTGCTTTATTATGACATGTATTAATCTGATAGGTATGGCTCTGCAGTTTCAAGTATTACTTAAAATTTTACCCTATCACCGACTCCAATTGTTTTTGTAAGTAGTGTCCAATCACTAAAGAGTTTAATCTGTAAAAGTCAACACTTCACGTATTGTGGTTGATAACTGGCCTATACTGGTATAATATCCTTTTCTCAGCAGTGTTTTAAATTCTATACTAAATTCTGACTAAATAACACCACCAATAGAATTTCCTTATGCCCCCATGGAGATGATTGATAATGTTCTCTAACATAAAATGGCAATAATGCCTCGAAGGTGAATCAGAGACATGTATAAACCATATAAAACATGAATGGATTTTGGGCTCACACTTCATTCTAACCCCAACCAAAGAACAAATAGTTCTTATGATATGGACCTACTTGATGCTCACCCCCATGAAGAGATCACTGAAAGTATGGGTGCTGTAGCAAAGTGTAGTGAAGAAACTAGATGGTGTCTGGTTATCAGAAAGAATAGCATAGGCTATTATAAAGGCTTTTCTTCAAACAAGCAGCCATATAATGAGGCATCAACTAAGTCCACATGGAAGAGGCATGCCAAACTTTGTGATCCAAAGATTGTAAATAGAAAATCTAAATTTGAAGGAGGGAATGGGATTAGACTTTAAATTGTGAACACAAGTTTACAGAAGACTAGCGATGACAGTGGAAGCCCAAAATCCATTCTCAGGGTCCACATATAGATTAACACACTGATGATTTCCCTCTGACCATAGCTGAGGGGTGTGATGTTATCAGAGAGCGTGGCGAAGTTGATTATGGCAGGAGTAGTTAGGTTAAAATGCAATATCTTATTTGATCTTCCTTAAAGAGAAAATACATATCGATTAAGCCTCTGGTAAATCCCCTCTGACTATGGACCAGTAATGTGAGTAGCCTTGCTATCATTCAAAATGCACTGGAAAGTAGATTATTAAAAATCCAGTTAGGTTAAATATTGGGACCTTATAATTTGATCTGCCTTTTTGTTTGTTTGTTTGTTTTTGTTGTTTTTTTATTTTCTACAGCTAATTTTTTTAATAATCATTTTATTAGGGGCTCATACAACTCATCACAGTCTACACATACATCGTTTGTGCCCAGCACATTAGTACATATGTTGACTTCATCATTCTCACAACACCTACCCTCCACTCGAGCCCCTGATGCCAGCTCCTCCTTTCTTTCCCCCTCCCCCCCGCTCGCCCTCCCCCTTGATAATTTATAAATTATTATTTTATCATGCATTTTGATCATTTTAAATAGCTAGTTTTTAATATTTTCTGCTTTCTTTTTGATTGGGGTATTTCTGTTTTGTTACTGTTTAAAAATATTTTTAAATTAAAAAAATATTTTTCTTTATATGAAATCCAGGATAGGTCAATCTCTGGAAACAGCAATTAGATTACTGTTTCTTTGAGGGGAGGTTTGAAGAAAATGAGGGGCTAATAACAATAAGTACAAGAAGGAAGAAAATGTTCTAAAGTTGATTATGGTAATGATTGTACAATTCTTCAAATGATTAAACTATTGAACAGTGAGATTGTTAATTATATGCCAACAAAACTGCTAAATTACAGATTAAGGGACTAGCTCTGGAAGAGAATTGATTCTAGGGTTCTTGTAAGCAGGCAATGTTGTGAGAAGATTATGGCCATTGCACCAACTCATTATAGTTGGCAACAACAGATGAACCCCTCAGGACCAGCAGTGACAGTGGCGATACCGGGAGGGAAGCGGGAAAGA
>NW_022109066.1:461844-477722 GCF_000313985.2 Echinops telfairi
GGGGAGGGGGGAGGGAGGGGTGAAGGAAAAAGGAAAATGAGCTAATTCCAGGAACCCAAGAGGAAAGCGAATTTTGAGAATGATGAGGGCAACAAATGTATAAGTGTGCTTTGCACAATTGATGTATGTATGGATTGTGATGAATTGTATGAGCCCCAATAAAATGATTTAAAAACAACAACACTGCATCCCAGTGGAGCTGTGGGAAAGTAGGACAGAGATGAAGTTCACCTGCCCCGGGTACCCTGTACTATACTAGTAGATTGTTCCCTCGGTGGTAAAAAAAGGAAGATAAATTAGACTGGAGTTGTCTTTTTCATCGTCTTCATCCAGTGGGACAGTAACAGTGACAGAGAAACATTCTCAGGAATTACTCCACTCATTATCAATAAACAAAGTCGTTAATCCTGCTGGAAGTTATAGCTACACTTAAAATTAGGAAACTGTAGCTTCCAGAGCTTATCTGCCTGACATGATGGAACTATATTTGAACCCATTAGCCATTGATCATCAATCAAAGAAAAGGAAGCTAATTTCCTGGAGAAAGACAAATCTCTGGAGTGGTTTATAGGAAGTAAAGAATGAGATGGCTAAACTAAGTCTGCAATTAACTGCAAAATGTCAAACTGCAAAACAAGGGTCAAGATGGGACATTGAACCACTGTCTCTATAGCTTTGGTTATTTTTCAAAGTTATATGCACAAGTTCTACAAACGACCGTGATAGCTAAAAATGCCAAGCTATGAAAGTAGTGAACCGCAATACAAAGTTCTGTTTTGGTACGTGGCAGTCTTCAGTTGCTATAATGTGGGGTACTCACCTATGTTTTGGTTTTAACTTCTGCAACTTGACAAGATCACTAATTTAAAGGAAAAAATAAGGTCATTACAATAATTAGAAGAGAAATGCCATTAACTGAAAACATTACTCACCTATATGACCTGTTTGCCACTGTACGGGTTTAGCAATATAGAGAAATGATTTATGTGGAAAGTCAGGTTGTGTTTCTGTTGGGGTAATTCAAAATATAAACCATAAGCTACATATAATTTTTATAATTTGTTCATAAAATGTTTAAAGTGCAAAAAATATGATGTACCTTCAGACATTTTTGTAATCATTACCTAAATGTCAACCAATTACTAAAGTTCCTTGTATTTTCTTATAAATTATCTTAACTGTCTTCTCTTGGATCACTTAGTTTAGAAGCTTCTAAACCTTTTCACTCCCAATTTTCAAATTTCTTTTCCCCTCAATATCATTTTACTTTAAATTTCAACCAGACCCTACCAGTGCACTTTGTGACACCCCCAGTATCCTAATTACTAGTGGCAACATAATCACTTGTGTCTTGACATTTAGCTAAATCAGCGAAGAAATCCCAGAATCCCATCCTTCTGTAAACATTTTTAGGTAGTAATAACATATTAGACCGTGTGGGTCAGAGGATGAGAGAAACTGAGTATTGCGGATATCAGGTTTATTGTAGGAATTAGATCGTACACCAAAATGGCAGGATTTGTGGAAGTAATGGACTAAAGGGGGACAATTGGAATATTGGGGAGGGGAGGTAGGAAGAATCACTGTCTTTCCAAAGCACTAGCACAGGTAGACAAGATCAGACTTGTAGAAAATTCAGAGAAACAATCATGGCCAGCCACTAAAATCAGTCCACAACCCTAGGATTTGTGGTTGTCTATGGGAAGTTCTTGGACTGCTTCAGTGGACTTGTAGCCAAGTAATATGGAAGACAAGATGGATAAATGCAGAGTGGAGGAGAACAAAGGTATTCCCAGTATCCTAGTATGGGTACCTAGTATTCCCAGGTCCCTGCATCTGTTTTCATCAACATCTAACTATGATGAATTTCTGAGAATAATGACTACTGCTTCATTCTTACCTTCCAAATATCATGCAAGATCTCCTTTAGGCCATCTCTAAACTGGAACCAACACATTCGAAAAACAATTAATGTAATCCACCACATCAACAAGAAAAGGGACAAGAACCATATGATCATATCAATTGATACAGAAAAAGTATTCAATAACATCCAACACCCATTCCTAATATTCTCAAGAAGATAGGATTAGAAGGGAGAAATCCTCAATTCAATAAACACTATATAGTAGAAACCAATAACTAAAATTACACTCAATGGAGAAAATCTGAAAACATTTCCAGTGAATAAGGGAACCCAACAAGGATGCCCCTATCCCCACTTCTATAAAACATTGTGCTGGAAGTCCTAGCCAATGCCATAAGACAGCAGCAAGATGCCAAGGGTGTACAATTGAGTAAAGAAGTAAAACTTTTGCCATTTGCAGATGATATGATTTTATATATTGAGAATCCTAAGGTGTCCACAACAGGATTGCTGGAAACAATAGAGAAGTTTATTAGCGTAGCAGGATACAAGATAAACAAGCAGATATCAATTGGCTCCCTATATACCAATGATGGAAATACAGGAAAAATTATCAAAGAACCAGTATCATTCACAATTGCCACATAAAAGCTTAAGTACCTAAGCATAAACCTAACCAAAAAAAACAAAAGACCTGTACAAAGTAAACTACAGCATATGACTACAAGAAACCAAAAGAGATCTACACAAATGGAAGAATATTCCATGTTCATGGATCGGAAGACTCAATATAGTGAAAATGTCAATATTACCTAAGCAACCGACAAATTTAATGCAATCCCAATTCAAATTCCATCATCATTCTTCAAAGAAATGAAAAAACTGATTACCAACGTCATATGGAAAGGGAAGAAACCCAGGACAGCTAAAGAACTCAAGAAGAAAAACAACGTCGATGGCTTGCACTGCCTGACATCAAAACCTACTGTACAGCCACAGTCAAAACGGCCTGGTCCTGGTCTAATGATAGATACTCGGACCAATGGATCTGGACAGAAAACCCAGAAATAAAAACATCCCATTCAAAAAAATGATTTTTGACAAAGGCCCAAAAAACATTAAATGGGAAGCAGATGCCTCTTCAATAAATGGTGTTGGAAAATCTGGCTTATCCACATGCAGAAGAATGAAACCAGGCCCTATCTGACTCCATGCACAAAAACAAACTCAAGGTGGATTAAAGAACTAGAGATAAAACCCAAAGCGATCAAGATCATCAAGGAGAAAATTGGGACGAAGCTAGGAGCCCTGGTGCGGGGAATACATGACTGGCAGAATTAACAAAGGCAGCACACTCCATGGAAGAAAAAATAGATGAATAGACCTATTAAAAAGAAAACACATTGAAAGACTATTAAAGAGTAAAAATAGAGATTCCCACAGAGTGGGAAAATATATTTAGAAATGACACAAGAGACAAAGGACTAATTACTAAGATCTATGGAATTTTACAAGCTTACAAGATAAAAACTATAGCCCCCTGAGAAGGTGGGCGAAAAACATGATCAGACAATTCACAAAGGATGACACTCACATGGCTAATAAATACATGAGGAAATGCTCCCGGTCATTGGCCATGTGGGAAACGCAAGTCAAAACAATGAGATACCAACTGGTGCCCATTACTGTAGCCTAATTTTTAAAAAAACTGAGAACAACAAATGTCGAAAAGGGTGTGGTGAGATAGGAATTCTTATCCACTGCTGGTGGGCTTGCAAATACAAATAGCCACTATGGAATGTGATATGGCAATACCTAAAACAGATGGAAATTGAACTACCATATGACCCAGCAATAGCATTACTGAGTGTATACCACCACCCCCAAATAAAAAACACATCACAAACAGACATTTGCTCCCCCATGTTCATTGCAGCACAATTCACAATATCAAGAAGCTGGAAACCATCTATTCCTATCAACAAACAGGTGGGTTAAAAAATTCTGGTACATACACACAATGGAATACTATGCATCTCCGAAAAATAGTGATGAAAACATGAAACACCTCAATTTGTGGAGGGATCTGAAGACACTGTGCTGAGTGAAGTTTGTCAAGCACAAAAGGACAAATACTGTCTGAGTCCACTGCTGTAGGAACACGCTGCAGAACAGGCACAGGGTCCAGCTTGCAGGGCACCCAGTCTTCTGGCGGGAGACCAGACAGCCTGGTAAAAAGCAGGACCAGTGTCAAGGAACCGCATATCATCTGCACCAGGCGTGTATAGTGTAGGTCGTCTGACTGGAGGGCACCTCACAACAGTGGGGATCAAATGGTTAAGCAAGCAGCCATCTATTTACATCCACATGGAAGAAGCACACCAGCTTGTATGATAAAGATGACATTTACAAAATTCGAATATGATGAGAAGAAAGCATCAGAGCAAAAATTATGAACACCCAATATGTGGAGGACAAAGGCGGATGGTGGGAGCACCAAACCCATCTGCAGAGTATCTAATCAGACTGAGCCCCTGGGAGATCCACTCTAGGCACAGGCAAGAGTCTCAAACAGCCTTACTATCAGGCAGAGACCATTGTAATCTTGATGGTGCTGGATCACACTGGAGAATTGGCCAGAAGACCCCCCTATAGACACGACCTGAATCTGGTCTAGTGTGTGTATCTCTTACTGGTTCCATGACAGGATTTCTTCCCTGGTGTATTAGTCTGGGTTGACTAGAGAAACAAATCCAGAGACACTCATATATGTGTAAGAGAGAGCCTTATATCAAAGAGCAAGCGTATTTTGAGAAAAGTCCCATCCCAGATCAAGTCCATAATTCTGATATTCACTCAAAAGTCCAATATTCGCCCATGAATTCCTTTTCAGACTCACACAGCATATGCATTGATGCTGAACGCAGGAAGATCAAGGCCAATGGGTGAAAAGTCTGGTGGAAGCATCTCAGTGTTGGTGTGACTCTCTATGTAGCTCCTCCAGCTCCAGGGCCCTGGCTGCCATCACTGGCTTGTCAACAGGAAATGTGAAGCAGAGAGAGTGTGTCACGCCTCCAGAGAGGCAGAGAGAGGAAGTCTCCAAGAACCCGCAGGAGATCGCCACCCCCACAAGAAGGCTTTGACCTAATTGACAGGCTAGACTCCACCCCTACAATCTACTTATCAAGATGGCATGAAATTACATAACTACCACACCTGGCTTTTTGAATGTTGTTGGGGGTCTTTTTCTTCTTATGCATTATTTGTGTTTTTGTCTGTATATTATTGTTTTTAACCTTATCACCTTAGTGCGATTTTGTTTGTTATTGTTTATGGCTGGGTTTCCCAGCTGTGAAGCACAGGAGGTGGGTGCATAATGATAATGACTGATACAAGGGGATAGAGGGAAAACAGGGGTGGGGGGTGACAGAGAGGGAAAGGGGATTTGGGGAGTAAATAATGAAGGCGGGAGGTGGGAGGCGGGAGGGGGCACTGGAACAGATTGTGATTGCACAGCTCATCCTAAAGACAATTTAAGCATGGGGTGATTGTACAATTCTCCTTGATATGATTGAATAATTGGCTATTGAATTTATGATATGCAAATTATATGCCAATCAAACTGATGGAAAAAATTTTGTAAACTGGAACCCCACAGATCAGGGAATTCCAGGAAATATAGTTTCCAGTTTAACCAAATTGACATAACACAACTCAACACACCTGCTGGGAAGTATGCATGTTTGGTCACCAGCGACATAAGATGGAAACTCAAAGAAAAGCGTAGAAATATGTGAAGACTTGCACAGCCTGCTGAGAGACAAGAACAGATGTGATAACGGGACATTGTAGATAACTTCTATCTGTCAGTCTGGTGATAATAGGTGTTAAAAACCGGGAATGTAGAAGAGAATTATCATTTTGTACTTTCATTGTGAAAGGCTCTTGAGATAGATGTTTCCCTACCTCATATTTTTTATATTTACAAAGCAAACAACAAGAAAATAGAAAGTTACAACTCAACCAATCCCTAAAGAATCTACTCTCAGGAGAGATATTCAGTAACATTATCACTCTGACTCAGTTGTCTCTAAAATTTGACAGTTGTTTTTATTCTACAGAACATCTAGTATAATTAAGTTTTCTTTACATAATTTATTAGAATGTTGCCCTGAAACTTTTAATTTCAGTTAGTTTTAGTAGATCTTTATGTAATCATAAAAGCAGATGTGTGAACAGGATTATTTCTTATTATTCCATTTACTCAACTCTCCGCTATCATTTTACTTAAGGCAAGAAACATCTTCCTCTCTATTTCCTATTAATATGTGCTTACAGGATGGTTTTAAATGATATCTAACAAGAGAAAGCTCAGTTATAATAATTGTGTTGATAGAAAAATTTGAAATTTACAAGACACTTTCAAATATGCCTTTCCATTTGATTCTCAAAACAGTATAATGAAGTGAACAAGACTGATAAAATAATTACCAGGTTTAGAGGTGTAGAAATTTAGACTCTGGGCTTTAAAAAAATCTTTCTGTCCCTAGAGCACTTTTAGTCCATCAAGTATGATGGAACAGAAATTATGATGTTGCTGGGTCGGATGCTTTTTTCCCTCTCAGCAATGAGAGCTTGCTCTATGTTCCTCATCACTTGGTAATTCGCTTAGTGGTACTAAAAAGAAAACATGTTCTGACAAAAGAAAGCTCTGAATTTGAAGAATGGCACTGGCATTTCCTACCCTTGTGGTAATGAGTAAGACACTGTCTACCTGAACTTTAGTTCTTCCAGTTAACTATGAAATAACATCTAGCTTGCAGAGTTGTGAACATTGTATTGTATAATACATATTATTAGACTGCCTTAGCAAAATGCCATGCACATAGAAAATGACCAACAAATGCCACTTCTGGTCTATTGTTGGTGTTGTTCACTACCATTCAGTTGGTTTCAACTCATGAGCAACCCCATGAGCAACAGAATGACATGTCTCCCTGTGTTGTCATCCTCACAATTGTTAGATTTGAGCTGGCTGTTGCCAACTCTGTTAAGAGTCTTCCTCCTTTTCTCCGACTGTCTGTATAGCGGTATGTCCTTTCCCAGGATCGGGTCTCTCCTGCTAGCATGTCCAAAGAACATGAAATATTTTTCTATCGGCAAACCATGATTTCCATAATCCTTGTCACATTTAAGTGCATTTTGCCATAATTATTCCATATTGACACAATTCAAATATATGTATTCTGCTTCCATCGTTATTCATTAGTCAGCATTCACATGCATTATGAGGTGATTGAAAATCATAAGGTTTGGGTCAGATATGCCTCATCTCATGATGACATCTGTGCTCCGATACCCTTTTAAAAGGTCTTATACAGCAGATTTTCTCAATGCAATACATCCTTTGAGTTTTTTACTGTTGTTTCTATGAGAAATGATGGCGAATCTAAATAAATGAAATCCTTGACAAGTTCAATCTTTTCTCCATTTATCATGATGTCTGTTGGGCTAGTTGTGAATATTTATGTTTTCTTTACATTGAGTTGTAATCCACACTGAAGGTTGTATTCTTTGATCCTTATCAGTACACGTACTTCAAGTCCTCCTCACTTTCAGCATCTGTATATCACAGGTTGTTAACCTGATGCCCTGTTCTTCACATGGTCCAGCTTGTTTGATTATGTTCTCAGCATACAGATTGAATAACTATTGTAGAAGGATGCAGTGCTTTCCTGATTTTAAATTCTTCCGCATCCCTTGTTCTGTTCCAATGACTGCCTCTTGGTCTATGTACAGAATGCACTTGAGCACATTGAAGTGTGCTGGAATTCCCATTCTTCTAATGCTACTCATAGTTTGTTATGATCCACACAGTTGAATGTCTTTTCATCGTCAATAAAACACAACTAAACACCCTTCTGATATTTTTTACTTCCAGACAACACTCATCTGACATTAGAAATGATATAGCCCAAGCTTAAATTGTTGCGTACAAATGGATTAATTGAAATATAGACCCCATCTAAATAATACTTTTTAAAAATTACATTCCCCCTTTACAGATCCTTTTTAAAACCCAGCTTAGATTTCTGGCAACTTCCTTTCAATGTACAACTGCAACAGATTTTTAGTTATCTCCAGCAAAAGTTTACTTGTGCATAATATCGATGACGTTGTTGTTGTTGGGTGCCATCAAGTTCGCTCTGACAGATAGTTACCTTAGGTTTAACAGGTTGAAACAGTGCACTGTCATGCGCCATCCTCCCAATTGCCCAATTGTTCTTATTCCTGAGCCCATTGATGCAGCCACTGTGTCCATCCATTTTGTTGAGAGCTTTCCTCTTTTCCACCGCCCCTCCACTTTACCAAACATGATATCCTTCTCCAGGGACTCGTCTCTCCTGGAAATATGTCCAAAGCATGTAAGATGAAGTCCTGCCATTCTTGCCTCTACATAGCACTCTGGCCTTACTTCTTGCTATATGGATCTGTTTGTACTTTTAGTAGTCCATGGAACTCTTAATATTTTTTGTAGCACAATTCAAATGCATTGATTCTTCTTCAGTCTTCCTTATTCAATGTCCAACTTTCACATGCATATAAGTCAATGGAGAACACCATGGCTGGGTCCGGCCCACCATAGTCCTCTAAGGAACATCCTTGCTCTTCAATACTATGGAAAGGTCTTGTGCAGCAGATTTAGCTAATGCAATATGTCTTTTGATCTCTTGATTGCTGCTTCCATGAGCACTGATTTGGATCCAAGTAAGACAAAATCCTTGAGAACTTCAACCTTTTTCCATTGATCATGATGTTACCTATTGGTCCAGCTGTGAGGATACGGTCTTCCTTACATTGATTTGCAATCCATACGGAAGACTGCAATCCTTCATCTTCATCAGTAAGTGGTTCAATTCCTCCTCACTTTCAGCAAGCAAGGTTGTGTCATCTGCATATCTCAGGTTGTTAATAAACCTTCCTCCAATCCTGATGCCACACTCTTTTTCATCTAATCCAGCTTCTCTGATCACCTGCTCAGCATACAGCTTGAGCAAGTATGGAGAGAGGGTACAATCTGGACACACACCTTGGCTGATTTTAAACCATGCACTATTACCGTGTTCTGTTCACACAGCTGCCTCTTGATCTATGTACAAGTTACTCATGAGCACAATGAAGGGTTCTGGAGTTTCCGTTCTTCTCAAAGTTATCCACAGTTTATTTTGGTCCACAAGGCTGAATGCGTTTGCATAGTCCATGAAACAAGTAGAAATCCTGCTGTTATCCTATGATTTAAGCTAAAATCCATCTAACATCAGCAATAATATCCATTGTTTCACTTCCTCTTCTACATCTGGCTCGAACCTCTGTCTGTACTGCTGCAACCATTGTTAGATGATCTTAAGCAAAATTTTACCTGTGAGCTATGTTGATGATATCGTTCTATAGTTTCAGCATTCTCTTCGGTCACCTTTCTTTGGAATGGGCACAAATGGATATCTTCTAGACAGTTGGCCAAATAACTGTCTTCCAAATTTCCTGTCATAGACTAATGAGTGCATCCAGAACTTCTTCAGCTTGCTGAAACATTTCAGTGGGTACTCCCATCAATTCTGGGAGCCATGCTTTTGGCTTATGCATCCAGTGCAGTTTGAACTTCTTTCATCAGCACATTGGTTCTTGCTCATCCTGAAACGGTGGGATGTTGACCAGTTCTTTTTGGTACAGTAACTCTGTGTATTCCTCCCATCTTTTCCTGTTGCTTCCTGTGTAAATCAATATTTTGCCTTTTAAAATTGCAACTCAAAGCTTGAATTTTTTTTCTTGAGTTCTTTCAGTTTGAGATATGCAGAGCCTGTTCCTCTCTTTTAGTTTTCTAATTGTAGGTCCTTGCACATTTCGTTATAATATTTGACTTTGAAAATAAAATATTTGACTTTGTCTTCTCAAGCTGTCCTTTGAAACGTTCTATTCTGCTCCTTGACTTCATTCCTTTTTTACATTTGCTTTGGCTACTCTATGATTAAGTGCAAGTTTCAGAGTTTCTTCTGACATCCGCTTTGAGCTTTTCTTTCTTTCCTGTATTTTTAATGACCTTTTGCTTTCTTTATTAATGATATGCCCTATGTCCTCCCACAACTCATCAGGTATTCTGTAATTCATGTTCAATGCACCAAATATGTTTTTGAGATGTTCTCAAAATTCAGGTGGGGTAGAATCAAGTCATGTGTAGACTCTTATGTATTTGTTTTAACTTTCTTCAGCTTTAACCTGAACTTACATTTGAGCAATTGATGGTCTGGTCCACAGTCGGCCCCTGGTCTGGTTTTAGTTGCTGATATTGAGCTTTTCCATCTTGTCTTCCCGTAAATGTAGTCAACTTTATTTCTTTGTATTCCATCTGGAGTAGACAATGTATATAGTTGCTGTATGTATTGTTGAAAAAGGGGTATTTGCTATGAACAGGTCATTGGTTTTGCAAAACTCTACCATGGGATCTCCAGCTTCAGTTCTAACACAAAGTCCATATTTTCCAACTACTGTTCCTTCCTCTTTGTTTTCAATCTTTGCATTCCAATCGCCAATAAACATCCACACATCTTGACTGCATGTCTGAGCAATTTCTGGCTGAAGTTGTTGATAGAATTTTTCAATCATCACTAGCTTTTGTGGTTAATGCATAGGTTTGAATAACAGTTATATTGATTGGATTTCTTTTAAGGTGGATAGATACAATCCAATCACAGATAGTATTGTACTTCATAGTGAATTTGCCAAGAGCCTTTCTGACCATGAATGCCTCCCCATTCCTCTTGATTGTGTTATTCCCAGCATAGTGCATCATATGATTTTCTTATTCAAAATGGCCAATACCAGTCCATTTCTGCTCACTCGTGACTAGAATATTTGTTTTCATGTGTTCCATTTCATTTTTGATCACTTTCAATTTTCCTAAATTCATGTTTAGCACATTGATGGTTCTGATCTCTAGAAGATCTTTGCAGCTATGTCTCTTTACCTTGAGTCATGCTCCACCAGCAAATGAAGATCCCAAAGGCCCCGCTCTCCTGGGCTTTATCTGACTCCCAACATCACGGTCGAATCCCCTTCCACAAATCAGCTCCTCTTTGGTCATATTTCAAGTGCCTTTGGTCCTAAGGGGCTCATCCTTGGTAGTATATCTGACAATGTTCTGCTTCCTTTGTTTAGGCTTTCAGAATTTGACAGTGCTTTGAAGCTCTGCATAAGGTTTTCAGCAGCTTCTTCCTCACAAGTGTGAAATTGAGTGCTTCCTCATTGTCTGTTCTTAGTCTGGAAGCTTCACTGAAACCAGTTCACTTTGGGTAACCTTCCTGGAATTTGAAATACTATGACATAGCTTCTAGCATCACACCAACACACGAGCCACCACAGTATGTCATAGGTTGGCCCAGATGACCACTTGAGACTATTCCACCCATGAGGTCATTAAGATGTACAGGAAGATGTCAGGGGAGCCAGCCCCTAACAAATCATCATGGGTCCGGTAGGCGCAATTGTACGGTAATAATAAGTAAAGATTATAGTAAAGTCATAGAGAACATGAGAGATAGGAGAGAGAGTTAAATGAAGGAGCCAGACACATTTCATGGTAGCATGCTCACCTCAGCTCCTCTTGGTGGTACAGGGCAGGAGAGAGAGACTTATTGCTAACCAAAGTTTATATATCTTTGGGAACATGCAAGCCGCCTAATTACAAGTAAGACAAACGTCACAGTAAAGGGTTGTACTATAGGTAATACAGTAATTAGAGAGGGACAATCTAGGGGTATACACACAATAAGAAGGTGAGGGATTGGAGGCACACATGAGACAAGATGGGTGGATCCCAGATTCAGGATGGCAGCCTAATTTTGGATTAGGTTTGACCTGTCCTCTGGCTCTCCATGAAAACCATTATGAGAAGGGTGTGAACCCGACCTACAGTGGACCAAACTGGTGGCTGAAAGACTTCAGGGAGAATATCTCTAAGCATCTGACCTCCCACCATGTGCTGGCAAATAGCCTCTAATGTTTGGCATATCTTTGGGCGAGACAAAGCTGGGGAAAGTCTTTTGTATCCTACAGGAAGACTTAAAATATTGTGAATGACGGGCATGATGTTTAGTCTGGTGCTGTAATAAGTGTACATGTGAGTCTCTAATAAGGTGTAGGTTTATTTGCTGGCTTGCTCCTTTTGGACCCATCTGCTTGCCTCTAAGCTTGATTGGGATTTGCCTTTGGACTTGGTGTCTTTTCAGGTTGGTTTGTCTTCCTTGGTTTGCAATGCGTGCATCACATTCAATTAGTAACATGTAACATTTACAGTGATAAACACACTGATGGAACTTAATATAACCTGGGTTGAGGGTCTAGAGCAGTGATTCTCAACCTTCCTCATGGCGTGACCCTTTCTTACAGTTCCTCGTGTTGTGGTGATGCCCCATAAAATTATTTTCCTTGATACTTCATAGTTGTAATTTTGTTACTGTTCTGAATCGGGTGACCCCTGTGAAAAGGTCATTCAACCCCCAAAGGGGTCGAGACCCACAGGTTGAGAATCGCTGATCTAGAGAGACCACAGAATAACTGGTGGCAAGTTGTTGTTGCTTCGGGGAAGGGGGGGAGGGGGGTGTTGAGAAGGAAAGAGAAAGTGTTCTCGTCTTAGAACAGAATGTGTGGCTGTGCCAGGATGTGAGAGAGAGTAAATGCTGAGTTGAGGGTATGTAGTAAGTTCAAGAGAGTGAGTGGAAGTAAACTTTGCTTGGATGTAAAAAACGGGAGGAACAAAAAAGATTTAAAACCTCTGTGGTACTGAACTAAGTTATTCTTGGAATTTAAAAAAATGTACTCTTGGAATAAAGAAAGCCTGTGAATCACAGCAAACTATTGCATGGTGTTTGCACCTTATCATAGTAAATGAAAGTAAAGTTGATAAGAGTTTGCAAATATTTTTAAAAAATAGATTGCAAATATATCATCCCGACAATTTCTCTATCACACAATTGAGAGACAATGGCAGAAAACTTTGGTAACTGCAGTTTGGTTATCTGGAACATGGTATTTTGAGATGTTTCCTCGTGTTAATTTACTTCAGTTTACCTTAACTGTGGATCCCCTACTTGGGTCTTTAAAGATTATGAGCATTTATGCATGTGTCTCATTGTGACTTAGCCATGGTCGTGTCAAGCTTTTTCACTTACAGGTAAGCTTTTGATTTGCGGATCCACTGAAGTACTTAACCAAAATTCCTGGTAAAAAATGGACTGTATTGGACTGTTTAAAAGGACTAACATGCTAAGTTGGAGACCACACGTGTAAATCAGGATTCCCATAAATCAGGAAGGAGATAAAATTGTGGGGGGAAATATTGTGGATTATAGGTGATCCGAAAGGTGCCACGAGTAACTAGCTCCTAACCACACTGAATGTTTCTATCAGTTCTAAATGTGGAAATATGGGCATTTTAAAAGTATTCTCTGTATGTAATTAACTATTTCTCACTTCTCTCAGATTGTTTAATTTGTAACTTTAAAATGATTTTCAGAGTGACTCATCTATTGGCAGATTTAATAAATCCATAAAATAATGGTTGGAGAAGCTGGTAAAATTAGAGCTCTAGGTTGTGAAATAGATGAACAGTCAAACTTTCTGCTGTTACACATTCATACGGAACCTGAAGCCTTTGGGGTCGTAGCTGCGATTAGTGCGGTTTGACTATAGACACATACTCTGTGGCACTTACTGATCTCCTTCCAAACATATAGCCTGATACAGTTACTATCTCTGCCTTGTGTCTGGCTTTTGTAGCAGTTAAAATAATCCATGTATGAATTATTTGTTCTATGATATTTTCTTTTAAGTTTTCCTTTGAATCTTAAAAACAATAAAAATTGTCACTTGAAAGTCATTTTGAATTCCGATGATAATCCAGGAAAACTAGTGTTTTGCTCAGAGCCTTGTGCCCCGTTGAAGGTCTCAGGCGGTTTGTAGACAAACTCCAGGAAAGGAAAAGCAGACTAGTCCATGGCATTCAGGGCAGGCGTAGAGTCCGTTAATGTAGTCTCTGAAGCGACGTGATAAGGTGTGTGTCTCGTGTTTCTGGTCCACCTGCCACTCCCCTGTCGGTGCCTCCTTGCACCCACTGTTCAGAGGGCCTCCCGTCAGTCCGAGCCACTTTTCATCTATGTGACAGTACAGAAATCCTGACCAGAAAGGAAAGGGTTAACTCCAGGAGGAGCGTGATCTCACTTCCTTAGTAAACAAACTTAAGAAGAGCAGCCAGCCTTTAGAGCTCTCAACCGTGGGTCTCAGCCTCTTTGGAGGTTGAATGACCCTTTCCCAAGGGTCGCCTAAGACCATCAGAAAACATACTTCTGATGGTTTTAGGAACCTGAGAAACCGCTCCTCTATCTCTCTCCAGGGGGGTCTGCCCACATGCAGATACGCCCACATACAAGTACCCAGCATGAAGACTGTTAACCTATGCTACACCATGCTTCAAGACAAAATTTCATTTATTTGTCATTAGAAAGAAATATTTCACAATATAGAATTACATATTGTTTTGTGATTAATCACTATGCTTTAATTATGTTCAATTTTAACAATGAAAATACATCCTGCATATCAGATATTTACGTGATGATTCATAACAGTAGCAAAATTACAGTTATGAAGTAGCAACCAAAATAATTTTATGGTTGGGGGTCGTGACAACATGAGGAATGGCATTTAAGGGCTCCAGCATTAGGAAGGTTGAGAACCACTGCTTTAGAGAAATGCTTAACTTGGTTGGTAAAGGCTCCCGAGGAGACAATGTGCCCTGGAGAATGTTACTAACTGCATTTATGGTAGAATTTGTGTCCTGCCTTTTAGGGGATCTAGGCCTTATGTGATACGTTGCCTGGATCTTGGAATTCGTTTCTTTGGGCTATACAACTTTCTTCCCTGGTCCAATCAAAGAGATGTATCTCAAGAAGCTCACTGAGTGAACCAGACTTCGCCTCAAGCACACTGGATGTGGGCGAAAAGAATGGGAAATACTCCTTTGGCCTTTGAGTCGAGACTCCGCTTCTTGTGAGAAGACGCAGAGCACTGCTCTGCCCAGGTCATGGACTTCGGAGTCATTGGACTTTGATTCAAATCTCTGTTGCTGTGAGACTACTCAGTGATTGACAACTTGAGCCTACCAGATAATTTCCACGTTCATGTTGTCTGTGGCATGTCTTAATTCCACTGAGAAATCATTTTGCCCTTTGTTTGTTTTGTTTCCCTGAACAGTCGTCTGCCTTTTTGTGAAATCTGTACAGATGAACTTTCATGTATTTTAGTCTAAAGAGCTTTACAGACAGATTCTATACTATTGGCTAAGTTACTATTGGTCTTAAGAAAACCAAATGTCCCATACAGGTTTATTTACATGATTTCTCAAGGTGATAATGCTGCTTCTAAAGTGGGCCGTAAATATATGTATGCCTTAGGTGTATGAATGGATCTTGAACCTACACTGGGTCTAAGCTCTAACCTAAGAACAATTTGTCCTTATGACGTGACTCTGATAACTATTCGACCTCTTGTGCATTGATCACCGAAGATGGAAGTGCATAACAACACGTGACCAAAAAATCAGATGGTGCCCAGCTAACAGCAAAAATAGTGTCTCTTACCCAGAGACAAGCAGCCACCTAAATGAAGTGTCTGCAGATCCACAAAGAAGAAGCACATCAGCTGTGTGGTCAGATGATTATTAATAGTATAATCCATAATCAGAGAGAATTATATTTGAGCTCAAATTCTCAGTATTTTAGAGGTAAAGTACAGTGAGGTGCAAGATCTATTGCAAAATTCTCACATAAACTCAGTTCCTACTGAGTTTCTTCTGATCATCAGCCATGAATACTTCCATCAAAACAGATCTCAGAGATATGAGAAATTAAGATGAAGAATGGAAAATGATAGTGACCTGAAGAGTCAACCACTATTTTTT
>NW_022109066.1:479769-489892 GCF_000313985.2 Echinops telfairi
AAGAAAATTTTCAAAACTGATTGTACTAGCAATTGAACAACTATGTTTGATCTAAAAAAAAAACTATGTTTGATCTATTTGAATTATGGAACGTATATATCTGTAAGAGCTCCCCAAAAAATGATTTGAAAAAAAAAGAGTGTGCACTTGCCAATTTGTAGAAGGCTGTGGAGGAAGTGGGAGCCCAAAATCCATCTGCAGAGTTATTTAGTCAGAGGAAGCCTCTGGCAGATCTCCTCTAGTCACAAGCAAGTGACTCAAAAAGCTTTGCTATCAGACAGAGATTATTTTAAACTTGGTGATGATGGATCGAACAATGGTCTAATGATACCTGGTCAGTTGACCTCCCTCTTGACCCAATCTGAATTTGTTCTAGACTCAAATATTTCTCACTTGTTCCGTGACATGAATTTCTTCTCTGGCTTTTGAAATCGTGTTGGTGATATTTTCTTTCTTACTCTTTATTTTTATCTTTATATTATTATTACTGTCTTCTATCTATTTCATTTTGGTTTTGTTTTTTATTGCTTCTGTTAGGTTTCCCAGTTTAGGAAGCACAGAAGGATTGGATGCATAAAGATAATAACTGAAGGGATAATTAAGCATTGCATCATTTTATTGGGCATGGTGGGCAGAGAGGGTGAGGGGAATTGGGAAGCCATCAGTGGATGCAGAAGCAGTTATTGAGGAGAGCACTAGAACTGATTTTGATGTATATACAACTCTATAAAATAAATTTAACTATGGAAGTGTATGATATGCAAGTATTATATCAAGAAAACTATTGCTAAAAAAAGGAGAAGAAGAAACCAAATTTTACCAATGCTTACCATGGGTGAAAGAGAAAGAGTTTTTGCTTATGGGCCATTGAGAGCATCTTAGTGGTAGTGGAATAATTTGGAAGGGGATATCAATAATGGTTGTACAACACAAAGATTATAATCAACGGGACTGAATCATACACGTAGAAGTTGTTCAACTGGAGAATGGTTGTGTATATTTCTGCCACAATTTAAAAAAATAATAACACTAATAACAATGAGTACAAGGAAGAAGAATATGCTCTAAAATTGATTGTGGTAATGATTGTACAACTCTTCTTGATATGCTTGAACTATAGAATTGTATGACATGTGGATGACATGTCAATAAAACATTTTTTTAAGCATGCTTTTGAACATATTTCCATTGAGGTGCCTGGATCCAAATTCTACTGGAACTTTTTTGAAACAGGCTATATTGAATACGTTCCATGGACAAGGAATCTGGATTTTTATAAACCAAATGTCCTGGGTACTATTCTCTGACACTTTTTTTATTCAATTGAATAAATGTTTCTTGAGCCCCTATTAAGTGCAAGGCACTGTGCTAGATGTCATGGGAAAAACAGAGAGCAATCACAGACGGCTCTGCCCCGAAGGAGCTGACAGTCTGCAAAGGGAGGTAAGACACAGAACACAATCAACTGCAATGACAGGAGCCCAGGGGGTCTGTGCTGAAAGTGGGACAGAGTACTGTGGGGTCACAGAACACCACAGATGGTTTGCGGTCAAAGGGACCAGGTGAGGATACAGAGGGCTCAGAGAAAGGGCCCACTGTGAGGACATCTGCCGCTGCATTGGAGTCACTGAGTGGCGCTATACTAAGTGGACAGTCCCTTATGGGACGAAGATGGACTCCCATGGACACAGACTCAGGGAAGCTTGAACTTGACGTGCAGGCTAAACAAGCCATGGCTCACTGGGCTAGAAATGTTTTTCTGGAAGGCAGACCTGGCAGCACTGGTGGAGAGGGGAGAACTGGGAGGGGAACTAATGCTCAAAAGGATGCTTTCAGAACATGGCTGGTGTGACGAGGAGGGATGCAAGGGACTTTATGGGGTAGGCTGGGCAAGGGAGAGCAGACCCGGTGCATGCCAGGGTCTGAGGACTGAGTCCAGGATTCCACAGGCCTTCTAGGGTGAGCTGGACAAACACTCCTGGAGGGAAGGGCGACATGAGCATAGTAGTCACTGCAAAGGGCAACAGTAAAGTTAGGAAACAAAAGGATAGTGAAAAGTTTCTCAAAACGTGGCCCATGAACCACTGAATGGAAAGAATTAAAGGAACTTACTGGGGTTGCAGATCTCCAGGTAAGCAGTTGTATATAAATATCTCTTGGAAACCTGCTTTTTAGCAAAACCTCCTACCACCATGAGTCCCATTGTTTGACTGACTGATAGAAAAAGATACCAAGAACCGGGCTTGAGGAAAAAGAAGGCATGAAGGACCTCTAAGGCTGAGGGAAGGTGTCAAAGGCAATCGTTATTTCGTGTAAATGCTGAAAGAAAAGGGCTCTGATCCTGACACCGGTGAAATTTCCTTGTGGTGGTGGTAGTCAGGCCTATAAACTGGGAAGGGAAGGCAAGGTGGGGAAAGTGTTAAAATGAACAGAGCTGATTCTTCGGGGCAAATCTTTGTTGTTGTTAGAAAGGAGAGACAGAACATATTTATTTTTCTCATTAAGGTCACAGTAAGACTAGTTTTAGTCAAAAGTATATTTTTATGGGCCCTACAATCAGTGAGTACATCGTGTTTCAGAAGAGAAATCAAGCAACAAGTCTTTCTGAAGCATCTAGATTTTCCAGTAATGAAAAATTTTAAAACAAAATACAAATGTTTAGGCAAAAGCCATGAGAGAATGGACTTCACGTCTGTCTGTTCTCTGACACTTCGGCCTTCCCTGTGCCATCTTTCCCACTCAGCAAGAGAAACAAGACGGGGCAAATCACGGTAGAGGCAGGCCAAGTCAGTTTGGCCTGTAGAGGGCGGTGCTTAAGAAGTAGGGCTGAGGAGTGGAAGAAGCCTTATTCAACACACACAGACTTTGAATTTTATTCTAATTACAAAGAAAACATTGGAGACGCTAAAGCAGTAGTACAAGATGATAAAGCTTAGGTTATTTAGTTTTGCTTGCCCAGGTAAGATTCTTAAGAACAAAGAACACACTTACATTCCTTTAGCACTAATGACAGCGATTATGCAATTCAGGTGCCACCACAAAAAAGTTGGAAGTTCGAGTTCATTAAGAGCAGTGGTTCTCGACCTGTGGGTCAGGACCTCTTTGGGGGTAGAACAACCCTTTCACAGGGATTGCCCAATTCATAGCAGTAGCAAAATTATAGTTATAAAGTAGCAACAAAAATAATTTTATGGTTGGGGGGGTCACCACAACATGAGGAACTGTATGAAAGGGTCACGGCATTAGGAAGGTTGAGAACCACTTACAAAGAGGAACCTCAAAAGAATATTGGGGAGGCTACTTCCCCAAATCAAATCATTAATTCATGCATAATATATGTATCAAGCACTATTCACAGTGGCAAAAAGATGGGAACAAAGGTCCATCAAGGTGAGACTGGATAAACAAACTGTGGTACACAGGCAAAATAGAGTCCTACAAAGCATTAGAGAGTAACAATAGATCTTCAGGATACCTCATCGCATGAATGAACCTGAAAGACGTCATTCTGAGAGAAATAAGGCAATAAAAACAACACATATTGTATTTAAAAGGCATCAAAACAAAAAGGTTTTATCACAATAGTCTATTTGGTGTGAATGGAAAGTAAAAAAGAGGTGGAAACAGAGCGTGCCCTTGAACACATTACCATTGAGGTCCCAGGATCCGAATCCTATGAGAGAGCTTTGGGAGGCAGGCTACATTGGAAGAGGAGCCAAAAGCAAGGAAGCTGGCTTTTCATAAACCAAATGTGCATGCTCCTTGGGGTATTTATTCTCTGGTAATTCTGCCCCCTATAGTAGACATAAAATATTTAGTCAATATTTTCTGCCATAGAAGCCCTGGTAGTGTCATGGGTTGGAGGGTGGGCTACTAACAGCAAGGTTGTTGGCTCAAAATCCACCAGCATTGTGAGGGGGAAAGATGAGGTTGTCTACGCCTATAAAAATATACACTCACAGAAACCCTACACAGCGTCTCTATGAGTCGTAATCAGCTTTATGACAGCAGGCTAGGGGAGCTAGTCTCTGTGACATGGTGGATTAGCTGTTGGGCTGACAACCTCAAGGTCAATGGTTAGAACCCACCAGCCGCGCTGTGAGAGAAAGATGAGACTGTCTGCTCCCATAAAGATTTACAGTCTTCGAAGCATCAAGGATCAGTTCTACTCTGTCCTCTGGGATCACTGTGAGTCCAAACGGACTGCATAGCAGCGGCATTGAACTCTTGGCCTCCTGCATATAGGTATTGATCCACTGGGTACCTGTATTCCTTGGGCTCTTGAGAGGGTTGCCCCCTTGGATAGACTAACAAGAATATTCATGTCTAACATGTGAACTATTAGATGGTCTTATGATGGTATTCAGTTGGCACTCTGAGACAGGTAAGTGCTCTGCAGAAAACCTTACCTCAAATCCACAACAGTCTTTAAATTCTTAAGTGTTTTCACAAAATCCCTGTGTTTAAAGTAAGCTTACAGGCTATGGCTATCACTCCAGTGTTAAGAAAATCTCCTGAGATTTTCTTTAAGAATCTTCCAGTGTGAGACTAACCCACACTTCAGTGGGCATTGCATCCCATAGCTCTTGCCCTCTCCTTACATAAACGTTCCACCTACTTTGTCTCTTTCAGAAGCCATCCGATTACTAATGCCACTGAGGCAAGGTTGTCATCCTCAGGATCAGCATCGTCTGGATCACCACAAGTCCATTCACTATGGGCCCCTAAGTGGATGACAACCCTTCCCAAGAGAGCAGGAAGGATATGGACCCCAAACCCCTCGTTGTGTCCACATGTCAGCAGAAAGTAGCCAGAGGACTAACTGTGCCAGTACCTCCTCCAACGATTTGGGTCCATACTCCTTTAGTGGGGAATGAAAGGTAGGAAGATGAGGGAGAGAGGGGGTTGTGTCCACCGAATACCTACCCTAAACAAACATTAGATGGCCAGGCCACAAGAAAGGGGTTTGGAAGAAATCAAGCACACATTAGACCCGATGTGGAAGATCCAAGCTGGGCATGCTCAGACCAAAGTCACTCAGGTGCAGGTGGAGGTCAACCTGAGCATGCCCACTAGGCCCCAGCAACATTAGTCACACATGTGCCTGAACTCAGCCACTAAGATGAGCCAGCACCCTCAACCACGCCCCCAGCCCCAAGTGGGGATAGGAGGGCATAAATAGCACAGACTATTTATAGGGCATAAATAGCTGCTCTCTTTTTCCGCTCTGAGGGCAGCATCTCTCCCACACGTGCAGCCTCTCAAGGCTCGCTCTCACTCTCCTTCAGGTCCGAAGGTGGGATTTCTTCTGTGTGCGCAGGGTGAGCATTGCGCGTCTTCTCGGGGCTCGAGCTCTCTTTTTCCCTTTTGGTTCTGTAGCCTGTCTTAAAGGCCATTTTTCCATGTGGTTTTTGGCGCTCCCCTGTAGTGGCCATATTCTGTTCCGAAATTTCCCACAGCCCCACCATGCAAACTTGCCTGCTTTCCAGGGAGAGTGTGTACTATCTGAGACTGTATTACCTGAAACTTCTTTTTCCCTCATAAAAGTTACTTGGACTTAACAACAACAACAAAAAAGAATAGTAACGTCTAGATCAGTGGTCCTCAACCTTCCTAATGCAGTTCCTCATGTTGTGGCGGCCCCAATCATAAAATTATCTTTGTTGCTACTTCATAACTGTAATTTTGCTGTTATGTATCACCATGTAAATATCTGATATGCAGGATGTATTTTCATTGTTAAAATTGAACATAATTAAAGTATAGTGATTAACCACAAAAAATATGTAATCATATATTGTGAAATATCTATTTTTAAGGACAAATAAATGAAATTTTGTCTTGTAGCATGGGTCACAGTCTTCATGCCGGGTACTCATATGTGGGTGTATCTGCATGTGGGCAGACCCACCTGGAGATAGAGGAGCGGTGTCTCAGTTCCTAAGACCATAGGAAATATGTGTTTTCCGATGATCTTCGGCGACCCTGGTGAAAGCGTCGTTCAACCCACAGGTTGAGAACCGCTGGTCTAGCTAGATCAAGGTTCAGATGTAATCTCCTAAAGGGGGCAGGAGACTATCAGCTAATAGATGACTATATTTGGTGAAGAGATGCTAAGCAGCCTCTAAGAAACATTCACACTGGGGGATGTGGTGCTGTAATGAAGATCTCGTTCATAGGAACAATTGTGAGCATGGTGCAGGACTGTGCAGTGTTTCCTTCTGTTGTGCATAAGGTCGCTTTGGGTCAGAGCAGACTCCATGGCACCTAACAACAACAACAACAACCTGAAGCTCTCCTAGTAAGTTCCCACTCCACGGTGCAAGCAGTGCCCTCTGGCCATGTCCCTGTTCAGTTGGGAATAGGTATGTATTCTAAACTCAGAGTAGGGGATGACTTTTTAAAGAATCTACATAATGCTCTCAAGTTCCACAGCCATTCTGAATGCTCCTGTTACCTCCCACGATTAAATGAATGTCATGCTGAAGAGACAAGGACGTCAAGGATAGTCGGTGCTCACGCTACTAAGGAGCTCCATGCCAGTTGACACTTGGATTGGCTTCTCAATTCCATGTACTGAAACAAAATAGATTACATCTGCTGGAACAAAGTTGCTCTACCTATGATCCAGTCTCTGTCCTGCCAGCAGCAAGTCAAAGCAAGGCACAATACCACCACCACCTCAACTGAGAATTTCCTGAACCACCACCACCAATTGCGGTCAGCAGGACATCGCCAGGCCTATTTTCTTTCTTTTTTTTGGGGTGGGTGGGGTGTTAATTATTTTATTGGGGGCTCGTACAATTCTCATCACAATCCATACATACATCCAGTAGACCTTAGCCTCCAACCTTTCAGTTTGCAGCCAAGGGTTTACAATGCCCATGAACTTCAAAACCGCCACAGGAACATGTATCTGTCCTTTATTTCTAGTGTCTTTCAAGCACTCCCAAATCCCTGCTGAGCTCAAGCCGGGCTTCTCCTATTGCCATCATGTTCATAAAATTCATGCTCACAAAATTCTTCATAAGAAAAATGGGAATAATAAAAACAGCAACCTGTTACACTTGTTGTGAGAATTAAATTACATAATATATACAAGGCTCTACAGTTAAGTATTTATTATGAACATAATGTTAATAGAAAACACAGATGGCATTTTCTATGCCCCTGACGGTAATATTATTTTTAGTCTTTGAGTCTGAATGAGACTCTTTGGTTCCTGCCCACGCCCCTCATTTTTAAGCCATTAAAAAATGCTATTCATATAGATTCGGTATTTTTAGCCATTTTAGGATTATTAAAAGTAGCATTTTTAAAAATCTAAGGTCTTTTGTCAATTTTCTGAAAACTTGGCTAGTACTGGACTGCTGTTAGCACTTTACACTCTGGCTCTGAAGATGAAGGCTGAAGACATTCATGCCAAGTCTTGAAGAAGCAGATTTGTTACCCCTAGTTTCCAGTTCTGTTGCACATGCACACCTACACAGAGGCATCGTCCCTTCCCTCTGAGATTTGACTCCACCCTCGGGGCCTTCAAGGCTCCTAAGGGACCACAAACAATGCACAGTTGTTTATTTATTTTGGTTATTTATAGACATGCCAGACGCACAGGAACTGTGACGTCATTGGAACCTGACACACTCCCCTAGCCCCCATTCTGTCTTCTATGCCTTCCACTTCCATTAACAGAATCTTTCCTTGCCCCTGCTTTCTCCCCTCAATAATACCACATCCTTTCCACAAGAAAAGAAGCGCTGGCTCCCCATTGCCTTGTTAAGACCTGGGCATATCCGCATGGCTCAACTAGCCCTTCCTTTATGAAATCCTTCCAAAGACTTTGTCAGTCGTTCTTTTGTCACCCTCCTCAAAGTTCTACGCTAAACTTCCCTACAGTTTTCTCATCAGACTCAGTAACTTCGTCATTTGAGTGGCTGTTCTCTCTGCTTCCTTGACATACGACCAACCATTTCCCAAAGACTTATGACCATGACCGCAGGACTCCACCCCGCAAGCAGGTGTTCCATCTTGACAACTCTCGGCCTTCACGAATGTTTACCCTGTATTATTGGAGTAAGTCACGAAGCCATTTGTTGCAGATCCACCACGAATCTACTCTGCTTGGCTTTACTGATGCTCGTATCTCATTTTTTCTGAATTCATCATCCCACTTCCCAGGAATGTTTCATACCTTTCTTCTTCCTGAGTGCCCCAGTTTTGCCCAGCTTCCCACTTCTTAGCCTGTTTTACTTCAGTTGAATCTCACTCATTTGGGCAACTTTAAATTTTTTTCAATGTCTCTTCAACATCTCCATATATCCTTCCTCTTTCTTCTCCTTCTCCCTTAACTCTGAGGTTAACCCATCAGCCAGTATCCTTGAAACAAGCCCCTGCTTCCTCCTTGGTACCATTATCCTCCACCAGTGACTTACGTGCCTTCGCATTGTTGTCGTTTCCCCTCCAAATTGACTTTTCATCCTTGGCCATACGACAGTAAGTAGCAATGGAGGTGCGATGTCTCCCAGGGAGTGGCAGAGAGAGTGTCTCTCCTGCCAACAAGAAGGAATTACCAGATTTCCCAGAATTCTCAGGAGAAGCCCATGCCCACACAGAAGTCTATTGATTATCTCCAGATTGACAGCCTAGACTCCGCCCCCTACACGCTTAATCCTTAAATTGACACCAGATTAGGTGACTACCACAATACTTTTATTCATGTCAAGTTGTATACATTCAATCACTT
Source organism: Echinops telfairi (assembly GCF_000313985.2). Classification (NCBI taxonomy): domain Eukaryota; kingdom Metazoa; phylum Chordata; class Mammalia; order Afrosoricida; family Tenrecidae; genus Echinops; species Echinops telfairi. The sequence continues at coordinate 488,513 of NW_022109066.1, forward strand.
TTCGTTTAAATCATATTTTTGTTTCAAGGCCTATTTCATATGTGCCTTTTTCATGTACTAAACAATGCATAGACCCAACAATATCATTCTTTTCTGACACTTCTGTTGCTCTAAATCACATTGAAAATAAGCAGTGCCACTCAGTGAAAGGGGCCCCAAATTAAGAACCTGAAGGATGTCATCTGCATCTGCGGGTGAGATTCTCAGAACAGCAATACCGCCTATCACCCACTCCTCCTCTTTGGAAAATTCTACTTATATTTTCCAAATTACTCTCAAATATCAACACTTTCAAAACATTCCTAAGCCCCCACCCCATAATTTACAACTCTATTTTCCAAGTTTCCTGTATACAGTACCTGTACCATGGGATTTGTTTTGTTTTTGGTGTGTGTGTGTGTGTGTGTGTGTGTGTGCATGCACGTTTTAAGCTACAGACTAGTATAAAACCTGACATATCATAGGTATTCAGTAAAGGTATTCTGAATAGATAAGTCAAGTTTGTTTTTGCAATTTAAAACTAATGACTAGTACATCACATTCCACAGTTATGTCGAGAACATTCAATGAAATAATACATTAAATATATCCTAAAAATAAAAGGTTATATTAGACAAGGCCAAGCAATCATTTCTTTTCCAGGCAGGGTTTAACGGCAAGGTGGTTTTCATTCATGTTAACCCACATAAATTCTCTAAATGGTAGATCATTACACTCCCTGCAAAAAGGAACACATAGTCTATTGGATTGTCTTGAGTGTATTTCTTACGATTCACACTTTCTGATCATATAAGAAGCTTGTGAGTAAAGGGGCTGTGCCACTTTTTTCTCAGACGTCAATATACACATACACACACACTGCACTTGATGGTGAGTCACTAGCTTTTTGATTTATACATGCAAGTGTCTTTTGATGATGAAGATCTTACAGAGAGGAGTTGAGTCCTTAAGGATTTGGAGACAAAGAACCTTGGTTTGAGACATGGCTCAGCCAAGTTAAGAGACCAAGTCATTCAACTACACTACATTCAACACAAGTCATTCAATTACTGGTCCTGATTTACAACATGCTACCTTTTGAATTAAGTCACATACCTCTCTGCCACCCCACCCCTGCCCCCCAACTAGTTTTCATTATTATTGCCTTTTATTATCAGTATCTTTTTTAAAGTCATTTTATTGAGGGCTCATACAACTCTTATGACAATCCACACATACATCAATTGTGTAAAGTACATCTGTACATTTGTTGCCCTCATCATTCTCAAAGCATTTGCTTTCTACTTGAGCCCTATCAGCTCCTCATTTTTCCCCTCCCTTCCCGCTGCCCCTCCCTCATAAACCCTTGATAATTTATAAATTATTATTATTTTGTCATAT
>NW_022109066.1:490533-491826 GCF_000313985.2 Echinops telfairi
CCCAATGTCCATCTGCTACCTTAATACTAAACCTATAAATATATGCATATAGATCTATTTCCCTATCATCATATATAAATGTAAATACATATGTACATGCCTGTATTTAGACCTCTATAAATGTCCTTTGCCTCTTAGTTCTTTCCTCTATTTCCTTTTACTTTCATCTTGTCCCACTATCATGTTTGACCTTCATTCAGGTTTCAGTAATTCCTCGCTGTTACATTGCCCTTGATTAAGCCCCATTAGGCATCCCAAGCCTTCTCTCCATCAGTTTTAGTTCATTGTTGTCCTCTTGTCCCTGGGTTGGTTGACACCCCTCCCCTTCCTTTCTTCCACCTCCCCTTCTCCCATGTCCCCCAGAATCCTTGGTCCCATTGTTTTCTTCTCTGAATTGTTTATTCTGCCTATCTTACCTAAATTGACATGCAGATACATTAATAAGGAAAAAAACAAGGCAAAGCCAATCAAAACAACAAAGAAAGACAAAACCAACAACAATAAAAGAACAAGAAACAAAACAACAATAACAACAACTAAAAGAAAGCCAATGACAAAAAAGGAAAAACCTTTAAGTCAGTGGTTCTCAACCTTCCTAATTCCGTGACCCTTTAACACAGTTCCTCATGTTGTGGGGACACCCCAACCATAAAATTATTTTCATTGCTACTTCATAACTGTAAGTTTGCTAATGCTATGAATCGGGTGACCCCTGTGAAAAGGTTATTCGGCCCCCAGGTTGAGAACCGCTGCTATAAATAGTTCCAGGTCTGTTTTTTGACCGTTAGGAGTGTTTTCCATTTGAGTTTAATGGGGTGCCACACTCTGGCCCCAAAGTCTGCTTTTGGTATTCCCCGGGGACTTCATTGCTTTGCACCCCTGACTGCTCTCTTGCATGCCCTTAGTGATTCGCCCCAATGTGATGGGGTCAGATTGGGCACAATTCCTGCATTGTCTCCAGTGTTGTCCCCTATAGCACTATGGTTCAACGAGGGTTGTCATGTCTCATGGTGGGGGAAGCTCTATGGTTCTCTGTGCATTGGGTGCTCTGAGCAGGAATATCGTCCTCGGGCTTGGTGCGCCAGATTGTGCTCCACTCTCTCTCCTTCCCTCTTCATTTGCTCCTGTGTGCCCTAATCATACATGCCCCTCTCCCTAAGCTGTAACTTCAGTGCTGTCCTCTGGAGCGCATTCTTCTTGGGAGGGGTGGGGCTTGGTGGGGGGGGACATGTCCACATAGTTGGAATTGGGGCCGGCTCCGCAAACCTCTCTATTGGTTCCCTGCTACATGCT
>NW_022109066.1:492804-494491 GCF_000313985.2 Echinops telfairi
TTATAGATTTTAGTAATAAGGCCTTTGTCTGATGTGTCATTGCTAAAGATGTTTTCCCAGTCTGTGAGCTCTCTTATTACTCTCTTGGTGAATTCTTTCAATGTACACAGGTGTTTTATCTTCAGTATATCCCACTTGTCAATTTGCAACTCCTCTGTATTTGTGTCCTTCTCTACTTCCAATAATGTATGTATTCTCTGCACCAAGGTTCACAGGTTTGTCCCAATTCCCTCATTAATGGCTCTAATAGTTTGGGGTTTTACCTCAAGGCCTGTGACCTACCTTGAGTTTATTCTGGAGTGAGGTAAGGGTCTTGCTTCATTTTTCTGCAGCTAGATATCCATTTTTTCTAGCAAGACTTGTTGAAGAGGGCACCTGCTTCCCATTTGATATTTTTGAGCCCTTATCAAGAATCAGTTGTCTGTATGCTGATGTTTTAATTTCTGAGTTTTCAGTGCTTTTCCATTGGTCTGAGTATCTGTCGTTGTACCAGTACCACACAGTTTTGACCAATGTGGCTGTATAATAGGTGCTAAAGTCAGGTAGAGCAAGCCCTCCCACTCTGCCCTTCTTCTGAGCAGTTCTCTGCTAATTCTGGCTTGCACAATATTGTTTTAATAGAGGCTGTACAACTCTGCAATCCTAGCATGGACGAATGTTCCAATTCTCTCCAGCTTTTGCTATTTTGCTTATTCTGGTTTTTTAAATTTTGCTACCAGTGTTGGCATGTGGTGGTATCTCTTTGTTTATTTGTTTGTTTTTTAATTTGTATTTCTCTTATAGCTAATGATCACAAGGATTTCATGTGTCAGCAGCAAATTATGTATTGCTTCAATACTGTATGATGTACTTCAATATTGTATAATGTACATATCATTAATAATAAGATGAAAAGAAAACTAACTGCACCGGTTATAAATGCTGTTAGTCCTAACTCAAAAACATCTGCAAATAGGGGACCACTTGTATTTGGTGTTCCCTTCTTGCCTCTCCCACCCACCTCCAGATTATGTGGATAAAAGTAGTTTCCACTATGTCAACTTGTTGAGGCCAAAGCATGCCCTCAAGTAGTATGACAAAGATAATGAAGTTGTTGATGTAAATTATAATGAATGTGAGGATAAATCATGGAAAACTGCTTATTTCTCATGATGCCAAAGTTAAAAATGGAGTACATCTCTATAAATATTAAAGAAATTATCTAAACAGGAGCCTAATCTCTCTAAGCTTTTTAAAACTTCATAAAACTCAAAATAAATCCATACACATGATCTCATTTACCCTCCCTGGGAAGGAGACACTTCAAAGTGTAGACTTGCCTCAGAGGTTAAGCAAACAGGTCAGTATTAGCTCCAATTAAAACAAAGCCTGGAAGTCGGGCCATTTGTTTCCACACAGAATTAATCTTCTTCTTCTTCAATAATATTTCTGATGAAGACTGGGTGAGTACTCAACTACTGCATTTGCTCCCAATATCAGATCAGCAATATTGATATCATTAGCAAAGGTATCAATGACACTTATTTTTCCAAGAGCCTTTTCCTTGTAACTGTCCCAGGAGCTCCATTCAAATGCATGCCAGAAATTCATAAAATGTACATTATGCTAACAGAAATATTTGAAATATATTGACCTTTCTCCTGAGGAGCCTGAAACACCTTATTGAATGTATCTTTTTATTGCTATT
>NW_022109066.1:495758-533244 GCF_000313985.2 Echinops telfairi
CAAAATCAATTTTGAATAACAGAAGTAGGTCATTTGACTTGTCTTGACTGGAGTCTGACTTCTGCATCTTGATTCTTTCTTCAGATATGTGTTATCTTGGAATTCTTTTCTCAGCATTCTCCTATGAATCAAGAAATGACCGACAGTGATTTCAGATCTCTTCCTTGTCCTCTTCACCCTGTACTCAGGGACTCATTTTACTTCTGTCTTACCAAGATTGGTAAGTGTGCCTTGAGGTCCCCGTGCACTCACTGTCAAGTTGGCTTCGATTAAGGGCAACCATATGTGTAACAGGATGGAGTGTTGCCCAGCTATGTGTCCTCTTCATGGTCATTTGTATGTTTGGGTCACTCTTCCAGCCATTGTGTCGTGCTTCCCAACCTAGAAGATTTTCAGAAGTGCATTAGCAGGCAATTCTCCTTAGTATGCTTTAGTCTGGAAGCTCCATTCAAAGTTGTCCACTGTAAGTGACCCTACTGGTAACTGAAATACCAATGGCATAGTTTCCAGCATCACAGCAACATGTAAATGATGATACCATGGCACACCATTAGACAGATGGTAGAAGGTCCCCATATTTTATCTTTTTAACTTAGAGTTTCTCCTCTATAATTTTAGTGGGGGGCAGAGGGGGGCAGGGGAAATCATGCTTAATGGGTTTACTGAAGAAAATAATAAGTTGTAATGCTGGTAAAAATGCTCATGGTTGAGTTTGCTTATAAGGACATGTTACAAAATTCTTTCAGGTCTGCTCATAAATGCCCAAAGGACATACCATTCTACTGTAAACCTCAATCCAAAGGGATTCAGCTCAAGCTCTACAGGAAAGCCAACCTAGCTCTTTGAATTAAGTGCCCAGGAGCATCCCACTCTAGTAAGCTTCAGCCCAAAGGCAAAAAGCTCCACTGCCATGGGTCAGCAAGCCCAACTTCCCCCATGAAGTGTCTAGGGGCACCCCACTCTGCAAGCCAACCTGCTGCACAAAAACATTCAGCTTTGCTTGGTCTTTGGGTTGGGGAGTTCATCACGTTGTTCCTGCTATGGCTCTTGGTTCTGCTGCTGATCCTCTGATATTGAGGCTGTCTTCTGCATTCAGGAGTGAACTCAGGTCCAGAGGACACGCTTCACTGCTGGTTCTTGCTGGTAATGAGATCCCTCCTCCTGGTTCTCAGAGGGCTCACTTTGTACACAACAGGGTGGCAATCAGAATGTATCCTGTTGATTTACAGGCAAATCCTGTAAGTACCTCCCCTCACCTTCTTACGAGATCCATGCAGAAAAAGATCAGTTGGTGAGAATTAGAGACTTTGGCTAGAAGATCCACATTAAATCATTTATTGCCCCTGTGGACTTCTTTAAGAAGTCATTTGAAGTATGGCCAGAACGAGAAGAAGGCAGCCACGGGATGGAGAGTATTTCTGGCAGAGGAGACATGTAGTACTATGTGATGATAAAAGCCTGAATAGTTTGAAGGAAAAAATTTTAAGTGTAGCTAGAATGTTGTGGGCAAGACAGTGAGTGATAAGTGTCTGGAGAGAGAACCAATGGACAGGGGAGCTTGTTGAGCCACTGTGAGAAATTTGGACTTCATTCTAAGTGCAGTGGGCTGCAGTCAAAGGGCTTTAAGCAAAACAAGTATATATATGATCTTATATGTAGAATATAAATATCACCTTGGCTACTGTTTGGAATATTAAATGAATGGCTTCACCCATCACCTATAAGAGGATAATTATCAGTATATTGGAGAAGGTCAGACAAACATCAGCAAGAAAGAATGGAAACCCAAAGAGTAGAAATGGGGAAGGGATGAGGTCAATAATTGAAATGTGTTAAGGACTCATACAGGGACAAAAGTTTCAGAGAACTTAAGGAATTTGAAAAAAATGACTGAGACCTACAAGCAAAATGCAAAGGAAATGTCAGAAGACAGAAGAGAGTACATGTTCCTGTTTTCAATAGAAGGGAAGAAAGGAGAAAGGCCATCGGAGGCAAGTACACTTCCTTTTTTAAAAAAAATCATTTCATTGGGGGTTCATACAACTCTTATCACAATCCATACATACATCAATTATGTAAAGCACATTTATACATTCATTGCGCTCATCATTCTAAAAAACATTTGCTCTCTACTTAAGCCCTTGGCATCAGCTCCTCGTTTTTCACCCTCCCTCCCCGCTCCCCCCTCCCTCATGAACCTTTGATAATTTATAAATTATTGTTTTGTCATATCTTACAGAGTCCGACGTCTCCCTTCACCCACTTATTTGTTGTCCATCCCCCAGGGAGGAGATTATATGTAGATCCTTGTAATCGGTTCCCCCTTTCCACCTCACCTTCCCTCCACCCTCCCATATTGCCATTCTCGGCACTGGTCCAGAAGGGTTCATCTGTCCCAGATTCCCTGTGTTTCCAGTTCCTATCTGTACATCCTCTGGTCTAGACAGATTTGTAAGGTAGAATTGGGATCATGAGAGTGGGTGGGTAGGGGGTGGAGAGAAAGCATTTAGGAACTAGAGGAAAGTTGTATGTTTCATCATTGCTACACTGCACCAACTGGCTTGTCTCCTCCCAGTGACCTTTTTATAAGGGGATGTCTAGTTGCCTACAGATGGGTCTTGGGTCCCCAATCTGCACTCCCCATCATTCACAATGATTTGATTTTTTGTTCTTTGATGCCTAATACCTGATCCCTTCGACACCTCGTGGTTGCATAGGCTGGTGTGCTTCTTCCATGTGGAATTTGTTGCTTCTAAGCTAGATGGCCACTTGTTTACCTTCAAGCCTTTAAGACCCCAGATGCTATATCTTTTGATAGCTGGGCACCATCAGATTGCTTCACCACATTTTCTTATGCACCCAGCCAAGTACACTTTTCTTAACACCTCATACAAAATCCTCAAACTAACTCTTTAAATTGTGTTAGTAAACATTTAGAAAAGGACAATCTGATTATTAGCAGTCAGCATAGATAGGCCTAGGAAAAACATCTGTCAAGCTCTGCCTGTAGTGGTCATGGTGATGGTGCCTGTGATGGTTGATGATTGTTAGAATTATCCTCTGGAAAATACATCAGCCCCTAGCTCAATCCTGGAAGATATTAAATAAAAATCACAAAATGCAAAGATGTTTGGAACCTTATAATTAATTTATCCCAAATTTCTAGACTATAGAAGATGTTTTTCTACAACAGTAATTGGTGCATAGCTAATGCTTGAGTATAACAAAGGTAAATGATTTGAAGTGTATGACTGAAAATCTGTTTTCCTGTCAATGTAAACCACTGGCCCTACCTCTTTCTTCTGGATCACCAGAAGTCTAATCTTTTAACACAATGCCTTTTGTTTTAAAATTTCAGAATGTGTCATGTTATACACATGGAAAATAGAAAGCTGTATTTGGATACTTATTTACTACTAAGCAGCCATAATGAAGTCTAACTCATAGTTGTGCTAGGAAAAAGCAAAGCTTAAAACAAAAATGTTCTTAGAGACTGTTAGATCTCTCTGTAGCTAGATCTACACCTCGGTTCTTGGCTCTGCGCAAGAAAGAATTCACGCTGAAGTCTGGTTTGTGATCCAAGTGAGTTTTATGAGAGTTAGAAGAAATTTCAGGTTTACACGGCACCCGCGGGGCTTCTACCGAACATGCGGCCTGGCTGGAAGTTGCTCTGTGTCACGCAAAAGTGTCCCAAAGTCCTGCCAAAGCTCTCTACGCCAAAGTTCTCTCTCCTGACTCCGGACTTCTGCCTTTTCAAGGATTCCACCACGGGGGGAGGCATGGTGGACGACCCCTGATCGGCCCCATTGGCTGAATTGAATTCACCTAGCCTAGGTGGGCCAATTCAGGTTCACGCCCACCCATGCCTACCTGCGGGAAACCTGAGCTTCTGGGCATGTGCAGTGCGCCACTCCTTTGTTCCCGTAGCTTGGCCCTCTGGGCATGCGTTAATGGACATTCCCAGCCCTTTGCTAACCTACCTAACAAGACCTTTTATTTAGACCTTCAGCAGAACAAAGACAAAAGCAGAGACAATCATCCAGAAGGGAAAACTGTCAGCAAGTACCTAGTACAGAGGCCAATGCACAGTCACGGTGTTTGTTAGCTGCTGTGGGGAATCATGAGAATCATCACAAGAGCATGATAGGTTCAAGTCAATTCATCACTGTCACAGTGGAGCCTACCGAATGCAGGGAAAGGACCATAATTGGGATTCATAGTTACAAGTTACAAAGGATACAAGGTTGGTCCTGGGGTATTGATTACCTGGTTCCATGGCAATCAGGGTAGGACTCATGATCACATGACATTGAGTAGTCACAAGGTGGTTACAAAACAAGAACAAGATTCCAACCTTGAATTTAAATTAGATAATGTGTCCGATTGGCTATTATTAAGTAAATTATTAAAGGCATACCCAGGGGTATGTATTCCCTGGTTTGTTGTGTAAGGATTTCTTCTTTTTTTTTTTAACCTGCTCACTAGTTAATCTACTTTTTACTATATTTTTGTGAGGGCAAGTTGGCCTGCCCAGGGCTTGCCAGGGTTTGTTTTTGCATAGCCATGTTACAGAAGTAACATAAATCCAAGCCCACTGCCATTGAATCCAATTTTGACTCCTAACAACCCTATGTAGAGTTTCTGAGACTATACACATGTGGGGGAGCCAAGAGCTTCATCTTTCTCAGAGAAGCCAGTGGGTTTGAAACACTGACCTTGAGCCAAGGAATCTTGCTTTGTTTACTTTCTGTTCATTTTGCCTTACTTTAAAAATCTATTTTTAGAATCAAGTGATTTCCAAGCCCAAAGATGGAGCAAGGCTAAAGAAGAGGCATATGTTGGGTGATTGAGTCCATACTTAATGAAAGTATTAATAGGATGTGGTAATTGACTGAGGCAAATACATTTTAACAATGCAAATGTGGATTTTTGAAATAGTACACAATAGTGCATCCACAATTTTCTGTATAAGCACAAATGACTGGAAAAGGACAAGTGAAAACATGTGAAGATTATGAGTGAGATGTGGAGCGATAGTTTTTAAATAGGCATATCTTCCAAAGTAAGCAGGGTCATATTTCCACTGGATTGATGCTAGCCAACTTCCCAGGAAATATCAGTTCCTGTTCAGGATGTCGCTTTGAGAAGTAAACCAGCAAACTTCAAACAGTCCTGAGAGAGCAACTAGAGTGGCTGAGGATTGCAAATGGCTATAGGAAACACACTTGATAAACTTAGCACACAAAGGCTCCCCCCAAGGAAACCTGGTGATGCATTGTGTTAAGCACTGAGCTGCTAAACACAAGGCTGGTGGTTAGAACCCATCAGTCTCTCCCTTGGAGAAAGAAGAGGTTTCCAGCTCCTATAAAGATTCAGGATCTCAGAAACTCGAAGGAGCCATTCTCCTCTGTCCTACAGGGTCACTATGAGTCGGGATTTTATGGCAGTGAATAGGGTTGTTATTGTTAGGTGCCATCGAGTCAGTTCCGACTCAGTGACCCCATGTGCAACAGAACCAAACACCCCCAGGTCCACATCAGCCTCACCAATGCTATTATGTGTGAACCCATTGTTGCTGTCACTGCGTCAATCCATCTGTTCAGAGTCTTCTTGTTTTTCACTCCCTCAATTTTTCTAAACATGATGTCCTTTTCCAGGGAATGGTCTCTCCTGATAACATGTCCAAAATACCTGAGACAAGGTCTCCCTATCCTTGCTTCTAAGAAGCATTCTGACTGTACTTTTTCCAAAATGGATTTGTTTGTTTTTTTGGAAGTTCATGGTACTTTCAATATTCATTGCCAGCACCATCATTCAAATGCATCTGTTCTTCTTAGGCCTTCCTTACTCAATGCCCAACTTTCACGTGCATATAAAGTGGCTGACAATACCATGGCTTGGGTCAAGCGCACCTTAGTCCTCAAGGTAGCATCCCTGCTTTTCAACACTTCAAAAAGGTCCTGTGCAGATCTCCTCAGTGCACTGCATGCACCAAACAAAAATCTTGGGGTGTCAAGCAGAGCTCTTGTAAACAGCCAAGAGGGGTATTTTGCTGCAGAAGATAAAAGTAGACCTACTTAATGGTATTTGAGGAAGGAAGGAAAGAAGGGCACAGAATTAAAAGGAATACAAGGAGCTGCATAAACAACAGAAGTACTAAGGACCCTTCATTAGGAAAGACCACGCCCACTCAACGGGGGTCCTACACCTGTGTGATGGTCTTGGACTGGAAAGAGGTGGAGTTGTGAAACTTTCCATCCGAAGGCTCCCAGGGCTATCTTCAAAAGAACACAGTTTGTGGGTTGTTGGCCCTCTGCTCAGGAAAAGGATCTGCTCAGGAAAAGGGCACGTTCTGCTGCTCGGTGATATATTAGGAGGGCTAATTTCCTGTAGCCGGTTCACTTGCAACCAGCTGTTGCCCCGCGGCCCGTTTTGAACTATCTTCAGTGTGAAGCTACCCCTTTAGGAATGAGAGCAAGGGCTGAGTAAAAGAGGGCGAGAGTCTTGTATTAATCCTTCATCCCTGTTCCAAGCATTCCTAATCTGTGAGGTCCATTTGAGTTTACAATTGAATATAAAGGTTCAGGTTTCCCTTCCAGACATGGGGGTGGTGTGGGGGTAGGGACTGAAACAGCTGCTAGAGATAGGGAGTGTCTAATAGTTGCAAGGGCCAAACCACGGTGGGGTTTTAAATAACAACTCCAGTACACATAGAGCACGAGGAAGGGCTGCAAAGCAGCAGATGAAGAGGAGAGGGGACTTATATGGTCCTTCTCCTGTCCCAACTTTTGGACAAGGACAATCTAGGAACAGGTGCGCCCCACCCCTACCCCCACTTCCCTTAAAGGGGGATTATTTTGCAGCGGTCGGTTTACCCGGAACCCAAGAATGAAGGCCAAAGGCAAGACAAGAACGCAGATAGGGGTCGGGGAGAGGAGCCAGAGCCAAGGACACCTCACACTGGGGATTACATCACTGCCACAAAGAAGGCTTGGTCTTGCCCTTACCGGAGCCCGAGGCTCGCAAATCTGAGCCGGGGCTGGAGTGGGGTTGCCTGGAGGGTATGAATCTGGGGTGAAAGTGCTCCGTGCGACCGAGGTGTCCGGGGGCAAGAGGGAGACCTGAAGCCGAGCCCGAGAAGGCCGCGGGCCCCGGCGTTGGCCCCGCCCAGGGCTCCGCCCCCGCTCCGGACGGCGCTCGGCCCTGGGAGGGGCACGCCGGTTTGGGGGTGGGGTGTGTGCGCGAGGGGGTGGGTCCGTGGCGGCTGCAGGGGAGTGGGCGGAGAGCTGCCTGCGCAGTCCCGGCTGGCCGGGGACCCAAGGCCCGCGGGGCTGAGAAGGGCAAGGGGGCCACCGGTCCCCGTCCACCGAGGGTGAGGACAGCGCACGAGCCGGGAACGAGCTCCGGGGAAGGGGCTCACCTTCCCACCCCCCGCCTCCCACGGGGTTCGTCAGCCACACGGCAGCTTCCGCCTTCTTCCCGCCTCCCCGCCGGCCTCTCCCGGGAGCCGAGAACGGGCGTGGACGGGACCGACGTGGACCCGCTTCTGGATCTCGGACGGGCGGCTTCGGGTGTGGGGTCACGCCCAGCTGCGGGAGCTGCCAGGGCGGATGCAGCCGGATCGCCCCGGTGTCGGTGGATTGGGGTCGGGCCGTAGCGGTTCCTAGGGGAGGAGCGGTGGAGAAACATGGACCCCTTCGACAGCAGAGCCACCTAGTGCCGGAGCGGCCCTGCGCTCCCCCTCCCAGCTTCTCCGCACGCAGACGCGACAGGGCCGGCGGCAGGCAAACTGGAAGCCCAAGTTCGAGGTGGGCGCGGAAGAGACTGTCCGTGGTGCTGAGCCGGATCTGGGCCACGGGTTCGCGGAGCTGCTGAGCCTCACCATCCAAATGTGGCTGCGGACTCGGGTCGATTCTAGCTGAAACTCCCTGTCCCCCCTCTGCAGACCGCCACGCTTCCCCTGTCTCAGGCGCTCGGCCCTTCTGTCATTCCCGGGGGCATTTTGTCCCGAAGGGTTTCCTCGAAAGTAAGCACGCAGCGCTTGACCGGGCAATCTCTCCGTTTAGTCCCTGAAATCACTAGCAGAAAAAGATGACTGCCCTCAACAGATTGTTACCCCTGGCTTCCCTGGTGCTCATCTGCTGGGGTAAGTACCAGCCCCGCTGCCGTGGACGATGGAGATAGCAGTGGTAATGCTAGCAATAATAACCCTTATTGATGTTGTGGATGGCAAAAAGGAGCCTGGTTGGCTTCCCTCTGTGCATCTCTGGTAGACACAGAGAAATTCATGGGGATTCCATAATCCTGAGATGGGAAAGACGCCTCCACCCCACCGCATTATTCCCCAGGCTCCCAGGGTGGTGCTTCCGCCTCTCCTTCAGTTTCCTGATCATTCCATAAGAGACCCCACCCCCCACCCCTTTATGGTAAAAGGGATCCCAAGCGCGTTCAGAACACATCTCCTGGGTTGCACTTCCATCCCATTCTGAACGAGGAGCCAATACTCCTGAAACCTTGCTGGGTCCCCAGAGCACTTTCCCTACATTAACACAGAAACACAAGGTTTGGTGAAAAGGCCTCGCTGTAGATACAGCTGCTTCATTTGAATAATGAATGAGAGGAGAACAGGTTTCAGCTATTTTGCTGCAATGTAGTCATAAAAACAGCCACTGGAAATTGGATTTTTAAATTTATTTTTCTTGAACATGTGGAGCTAAGGGGTTTGGTGTTGTGGCGCTGGGTGCCTTGTTTGTCTGTTGTGAGAGACTGAAGTGACCCTCACCCTCCCTTTCATCAGAAACGCTAAGCTAGAATGGTGTCAGAGATGGATTTCCTAGAGATCGGGTATCCAAATATATGTAAATTTTATGTAAAAGGAATGTAAGGAGTCTACATAATAATTCTGTGTCTGCATGTGTGGTACTGTGTGTCTGAGCAGATTAGTGTAGGTATCTCAATTCATTGGTGAGATAATCGAGAGAGAGAGAGAGAGAGAGAGAGAGAGAGAGAGAGAGAGTGTGTGTGTGTGTGTGTGTGTTGGGGTAGGGTGTCTGGACATCTCTGCTCTCTGCTTTGATACATCAAATTTACATGTGCTTCAGTTGATGTATTGCTTTCCATGATTTAGCTATATTCCTCCATGCTGAAATAAATAGCCAGGGTAATGCAGCATGATTCTACCCACTCACCTTGTTGAAACTAGACATGCGGGATTATGTTCCCATGATTGGCATAAAACTCATTTTGCCTGTGCAGTGGTAGACATGCTGATAATAATAGTCTTTTAGTACCAAGCCTCCAAGACTGACTCCAGCTGCCGGCATTATCTGGATTTTGCATGTGATCAGAGGCAGAGCCAAGTTTACTGTAGAACAAAATGCCTGATGGGCTGAGGAGGGAAAGTAATGTCAGTCCCAAGGGCAGACTCACTGCCGTCCATCCCCAGTAGAGTAGACCAAGCCTGGAGATGAAGCAGACATAATAGGTTGCCAATGATCTCACCTGCTTTGAAGATTTAAGGCTGAGATTTTCTCAGGGGAGGCTAGGGCTGGGCACATGAGGCTTAGAAGAGGTTAGCCTGGCTGCACAGGAAAGAATATCGGGAAAGCAACAGGAGATGACGTTGTACGGAAGATTCAGAGTCATGAATACCCTCTCAAGGTCCAGCTGTTTCCTAATGGAAGCTTGGAGGTGTGTGTGTTCTGGAGCCCTGGTGGTAACGTGGGTTCTGCATTGTGCTGCTTAACAGCAAAGTCAGTAGTTCGAACTCACCAGTTACTCCTCAGGAAAAGCGGACGCTATCTACTCTTGTAAAGATGTATCGCCTCAGAAACCGGAGGGAACATGTTTAATGTGTCCTGCAGGGTCTCCATGAGTCGGGTTTGCTTTGTTTTCTTATGTTTGATTTTGGCCTGAATTCTTGTGGAAGGGAACCAAAGCAAGCAACGAAATGCACGATCCCAGAGTGGCTTGTCTGGGGCTTGGCTTGGACTCTTCCTTTGCCTCTAGAGCCCAGGTCTCAGCCTCCTCGAAGGTACGTCAGGGAGTAGGAGCAGATTAGCTTCACCATCCGTTCAGCCCCACCACTGCCTGGTAGGAAAACCTTCACAGCATATTGACAGAATGCTGTGCTCGATGTTCTTTCTACCCCTGCCTGCTCCATGCAAAGAAGACCTTTGGGAAAACGTGAACACATTACATGCGGCTTAGCACAGCCTTTAACTATTTTGTAATCTGAATGCCAGTTCACCAAACCCAAAAGCTGCAGAAGAAATGAGAATTCATTCAGAAAAAGCTAGCTGCTAAATAAAAGGGAGAGAGTCCTGCTTCACAAATGCCATTTCCTTTGGCTTGCAGTGATCCCAGTGTTGGAAAGTTTCCATTCCAAAGTTGGTCTTCACATAATGCCAAATATTAATGAAAGAGGCTTTGCTAGTCGTTTGTTTGCATGCCCTAAACAAAGTCCTTTAATGAAGTATATTTTATCTTTTGAAAATTTGTACTTGTCTCTCTGTCTCTCTCTCTCTTTTTTTTTTCATAGTTTCCAACCCATCAGTTCTTTTGATCCACACAGGAGGTGGTATGATTTCCAGATTAGAGGTGGAAAAATGAGCTCAGGGAAATGAAGGCTTTGCTAGAGAACTCTTGTCTCCTGATTTCAGTCTTTCAGTGGAGCTGCTAACCACAAGACCAGTAGTTCGAAACCACCAGCCATTTCACAGGAGAAAGTTGAGGTTTTTCTACTACTGTAATGAGTTATGGTCTCAGAAACCCACAGGGGGCAGTTCAACTGTGCCTTATAGGGTCGCCACGAATGAGAATGGACTCATTGTGTGTGTGTGTCTTGTTCTAGAGCATCCTGTGGGGACAAGTACTGCTCTGTAAAATTGCCAGCTAGGCATGTGTCCTTCCGTCTTGGTTCTGAGCCACCCCTAACACCTTGTCTTTCCTAAGCTCTCACCCAGAAGGCACCTTTTACCTTCTGTGCTCTTTTTCTGCCGGTCTACCCCTCCCACCTCTGTGTTCAGGAATGTCTTCTCCCAGCAGCCCTTGCTGTATCTAATTTCTTCAATGCCTTGCTGAGTGACTGGTGTTAAACATATTTCCTTCTAACCCACGCTTTCACTACCTTGGTGCAAAGGAAAGCAACGGAGAACAGGCTCACAAGAGGGATTTGCCATTCCCCAGAGAAGAGGACTATTTAGGGACAGTGGAGCAGATGTATGTCTGTATGGTCAGTACGTATGACTGTGTACCTCAAAATAGATCGATATCGTGCTCTTCTTTAGTTGGAATCCCTCTGTGGTGTAAACAGTTAATGTGTGTGGCCACCAGCTGAAAGGTGGACGTCCTCCCAGAGGAGCTTACTAAGAAAGGCCTGGTGGTCTATGTCTGAAAAAAGAAAAACAACTATTGAAAGTCCTGTGGAACACAGTTTTTCTCTGACACATGGAAGGTTTCCAAGACTCAATACTGACTTGACAGCAACTAGTCCTGTCTTCCTTTGTTAGATACAACCATCATATTCTTTCTTCGTCTTCATTTCATTATTATAAGTAAAATTAAAGAGAAAACTAAAAGTCAAATGACTTGACCAAGATTATTTCAGGAGTTTAAAATTGAGTCAGCAATAATGACTGAGTGCCTGCTCTATGTACAACCTTTTCTTAGATACATAAAGACTTTCATAGAAATGGAGTACTGATTTAAGAAAAAAGAAAAGGAGTACTGGTGTGCTGGAGCCAGGGGCCTGGGTGGCAAAAATGCTTTGCACCAAGTTGCTAACCAAAAGGTTTGTGGTTTGAATTTACGCAGAGGAAACACAGAAAAAAGACCTGGTGGTCTGCTCCGGTGAAGATTACAGATAAGAAACCCCATGGAGCTTAGCTCTACTCTGTACCAAACAAGGTCACTGTGAGTCAGAACCCGCTCCAAGGCCATACGTGCCAGAGGCAGCTTGTCCCCACTCATGAAGCATAAGTTCCCATTTCTGCCCAGTTTGATATTCAGTCATGTGGGTAGCTTGACATCCAGTACAGTGGGTGTGTTTATATCACAGAAATGGGCAAATACTACAAAGCAGGATCCTTTCTCCTCCCTGGAGAACTAATTGTTAAACTTTGTGTCTGGATACCACTGCATAGAAGGAATGATGCTTCCCTCATTAAAAAAATAAAGTAAGAATTAGAAATCTGAGAAGCACTTGCAATAAATGAGCAGAAACAAATCTGCTGGCATTCTATTGGTTACTGCTTCATGAGCCAAAGCCAGGAGCATGTAACCTAGAAACACACACACTCACTGCAAAGCACAACCCAACACGGAGGGGAGGATTGTGTGGTCACTTTGCAGTATACTCTGTAGGACTTCCATGGACGGAGCTGCTAATAATAAAGTAAGCAGTTTGGATTTACCAGTGGTTCCATAGGAGGAAGGTGAGTCTGTCTGCTCCTGTAAAGATGTAAAGTCACAGAAACCCAAAGGGACCGATCTGCTCTGTCCTACGGAGTCACGATTAGTTGGAATCAACATGTTGGCAGTAAGTGAGATCTAGGACTTCATTAGCAGTCTTTCTGCTGTCAAACAGGATTTTTGCCTGAGAAAGAGAAGTGATGGGGTTTGCCCCCTCTGGATGCCTAGGATTATTGTCACCTCAGGAAAGAGGCTACTCTACATTGCCGCCGTGCTACATTCACCATCTGGACTTTGCATATACCACCTTTCCCTCCTTTAACGATGACTGAACTCCTAATACAGACCAACCCGTCTGCTACAGAAGGGATCCTGGTGGCACAGTGGTTATGCACTGGACGGAAATCCTCAAGGTCGGCAATTTGAAACCACCAGCTGTTCCTCAAGAGAGAGATGGGGTTTTCTAACCACATGAATAGTTACAGTCCAGAAACGGACAGGGGCAATTCTACCCTGTCCTATAGAGTCTTGTCCTATAAGTCGACATCAACATGATAGCAGTGAGTGATCTACTAGAGAACATGTGCTCTTATCTACTTCAAGACAGGAGCTCGGGAAATTATTTCGTTTCATTACCATTACCTCCACTACCGTCTAACTCCAAACAAAATCATCTTTTAGTCTGATCACTATATCAGCCTGTTAGCTGTCCTCCGTTCTCCCTCTCTTGTCCTCCAGCACACCTTTAGATTATTCTCAACACAGATTGTATAATTTTGCATAAAATCAGATCATGTCATTCTTCTACTCAAAACCTACCAATGTTCCAATTTTACTCTAGGAAAAAGCCAAAATCCTAAGCAGGATCTATAAGACTTGCCTCCATGACCTGGTCTTTGGCTATCCTTTCTACCCTGCTTCCTCCTTCTCCCATCATGATCACTGAACTCCCGCCTTGGTCTCTGAAAATCCAGACACTGTATAGGTTCCTCTTGGTAACTGGCAGATCAGTATAAACCCCTGATCTGGCCCATACCCTAACAGTTCTCTCTCTCTAAAGAGAAAACTGGGACGGAGTGCCTTATCCCATATGAGTTTACCAATGGGATATCACAGGATTTTAACTGATGAATGCCCATGAAATCCAACTTGTACCCCCTCTAGTGAGAGGCCTTTATTTTTTGATTTTTCAAAATTGAGTGGCCAGTCACCTGGCATCTGCCCTCTGGGTCATTACTGCCCCACCCTGGGTCAATGTTGGGGAATTTTTCTTCAGGATGAGGGACATCTCACGCCCTCGGAGGGTACTCCCTTCCCCAGACCAATATAACGGCTCTTGGATCACCCTCCTCTCTCTCACTGTAAATGGGATGGCCACGATGGACATCATTCCCATCACTGGATCGCAGAAATGGATCTAATTGATCTGATAGGCCAAGGGGGACTTCAAAGAGGAATTTCATTTCTTTTTTGAAATTTCTGATTTTCGTACTTCCCAGAGGGATATTAATGGACCCAATTTCCCCTTGGACTCCTGGGACCTTCGGAAGGGGGCACATCTCTTGTTTAGAGGGCAGGGGAAACTGCTGAAGGTCCCTTTTTTATGTTTTAACTCCTTCCTCAAATGTGGGTCGGATGGCGCTATCCGCTCAGCTTTCTCAGTCCCTGCATCTCTGCTGTATGACACGAGGAGGTGGCAGCCAAGCTAGAGGATCCTATCGTTTTGATATGGAGTCCTCTTTTTGCCTCCATATGGGGAAACATACCCCTGAACTGGTGTCAATTCCCCTCCCAGCCAGCAGAGGACATAGGCCATGTCCAGTTAGAAAGCGGTGGCCTGTCATTCACATTGAGAACTGGAGCCTGACAGACCCAGTCCTCCCTGGAGCCGAACTGGAGCCAGAACACACATGGTGAACATATTAGTTCTTTTGGCTAAATGAAGCAGCCATATTTAACCATCTTTTGCTTTTCTTTATCCCTGGTTCCGGCATTGCCCTCCCAAACCCTCAACGTCCTCCCTAAAGGACTGTTGGGAGGAATGTCCCTAAGGTAAGGTGACCAGACAGTCCCGATTCTTAACAATCCTGCAGCGTTTTAAAAGATTCCCGATTTTTGGAAAGAATGCACGACAAGGTAGGGAACGGTGGGAGAACGGGAAGGGAATATACGGTTTTCGGCTGCCATGTGGCTATTTCGCCAGGATATGGATTTTATATTATTTTTGTTGATTTTATGATGTTAAACTTTAATAATAACAAATAATTGTTGAGAACTGATTATTGAGAACTGCTTATCAAAATTCGCATTGTTGATCAGTTGTTAGAATTTCGACCACCATTGTTTGGACTTAAAGAACAATGGCATTTTTTGGCATTGGCAACGACGAAAACATTTTGTAACTGTCTCTCAGATGATACACATCGTACTGCGTGCTAGTGCTAGCTAAACAAGTGATGTCAACAAATCAGCTATTCAGATCATTTAGGTAAGTAATTTATTTATTTCATAAATATATAAATTTTCTTGAATTTTTCAGACAGTACTGGAATGATGTACAAAAATCATTCAATCATATTACTCAAAATTTCCCATATAGTAATATTTCCAAAAATGATCTTTTTGATGAGGTATCATTATTAAAAAATATATTGATAAGGAAAAGGTTAAATCTTGGGCATCAGCAAAATACACAATAGAGAACAAATTGTTAGAAATATTTCCTCATTTTGAAACAAACCATATTCCATACATTAATGCACTAGAAATTGTGGAATATGCGCTGTCCTTACCAGGAACTATTGCTGCGACTGAACGCGCTTTTAATACGGTAAATAAAGTGTGGACATCAGAAAATTCACAATTAAGTGTTGAGACTTTGAAAGCCATTTTATGTGTGAAATATAATTTAACAAATTCTTGTGAAATATTTCATGACCTTTTAAACAACGACAGCAATCTACTAAAAAAAATTCACTCAAATGAGAAATATACCAAAGAATAAAATAATATTATACCTAATTCTTTAATGTATTATATTTGTAAATTGTACTTATGTTGAAATTAAAAAATATATATTACAATACTATTTTTGCGTTCTATGAAAATTTTTGTTGCTCCATATAGACCCAATTTTTAATCAAGAACCCCCACCCCCACCCTGGTCAATGGTGTCCCGGTTTACCAATGTTAAAATCTGGTCACTTTACTCTAGGGGCACCTCCCATCCATTTTGTTTCTCCTTTCTAGACCTAGAGCTTTCGTTTGCCGTTTTCTCTTGCTGTCGGTGTGAGGCGTCTGAGCTTCTCTGTACACCCACACCCCTCCCCCAACCTCGCTTCCTTGGAGTCTTTTTACACACTTCCTGTGTGCACAACACCCCTTTCTTTGGGGATTTCTTGGCACACCCCACGGTTCATTTCATCGTTCTCCATACAGTCCCCTCTCCAGAGGACGGAACCATGGATTAGGACTCAGGACTTGCTTCGTATCCAAGGTATGTCGCAGTCACACACACTGGACCCTGGAAAATGCCAAGCCACCAAGGGAGGACTTGCAGTCCAGTTTTCTCAGCCTGGATCATGCACGAGGCTGCCTGGCTGCCTCGGTAGTCTGTTTTCACCACTGACTGCCATCTTTCTAACTCTTCTAACAGCCTCAGGTCATTACTGGGAGGCAGTCAACTCTGTGGATGGAGCAGGCTGCTAAAACCCAGGTGGGATGCTTCCCGCGTCCTTTTCCACCAGGGCTGCTGCTTCATATGGGTGGAAAATATCCTGGATGAGCCCCCAGTTTCATGAGAAGCATTGTTGAAATCCCACACATTGTATTGGTTCCTCTTGGTAATTGGCAGATCAGTATAAATCCCTGATTTGGACCATACCCCAGTGGGTCTCTCAAGAGAGAACTGGTACGGACTGCCTTATTGCATATGAGTGTACCAAGGGGCTTTCACGGGATTTTGATCATGAACACTCAAGAAATCCAATCGGACTCACTTTAGCAAAATGGAAGCCTTTACTGTTTGATTTTGCAAAATCAGGCACCCAAGCCCTGAGACAAATTGGCCAAAAAGGGGTGGAGGGGGGGGGCATTCCTCACAGCTCCTCTGAAAGCAGTTTATCCCTTAGTTCATAAGCCCCCTCCCCCATTCCTCATGGCTGAGTTCTGTGGGGTTAACAACCTTTCCAGAGCATCCCCTAAGACTTGTTTCCCCTCACCCCTCTTTTTTTTAATTCATCTGGTTCCCACATTCTCTACCCCAGGTGCCTGAGCTCTAGGGATTTTCCTATCAGTTATCAATTGGTGCCCTGGTTATTTAGTAATTACCTAACTGTGTTAGTCCAGGTTGACTAAAGAAACAAATCCAGAGACATTTGTGTGTAAGAGAGAGTTTTATATTAAAGAGTAATTGTATATTAAGAAAACATCCCAGCCCAGTGCAGATCATGTCCATAAGTCCGATATTAGCCCATTTATTCCATACTAGTACATAAATTCTTCTTCAGACTCATGCAGCACAGGCAATGATGCAGAATGCAGGAAAGTCACAGGCCAGTGGGTGGAAAGTCTTATGGATCCAGTGGTGGTGAAAGCATCTCCAGGGTTCTCCCTGCCATCTGTGTGGCTCCATGTGGCTTGTCTTCAGGAAAGTGTAGCAGAGAGAGTTCCCAGAATCCTCACGAGAAGGCCACGCCCACAAGGAGGGATTAGGCCTTGACCTGATTGACAGGTTAAACTCCACCCCTTCATTCTTATATACCAAGTTGGCATGAACTTGTGTAACTACCACAATGGTAGATTTGAACTGCCAACCTTTCAGTTAATTACAAAGTTTAATCATTGCAACACCTGGGCTCCTCTTCTGCTTCCTCTTCTGTTTTACTTTATTCCCTCTTATAGCATTCACTACAATTCAACTTGTTTATTTTCTCTCTCTGCCTGAATGGTTTCTACTTTGTCCCCCTCTATCATCAGTACCTGACACACAGTAGGCCTTCAATGTATACACCGGGGCTTCAAAATTTTTGTGAAAAATAGAATTAAAAGATAATGAAATTTTTTAAAAAGATAATGAATTTTCCCACAAGCTTTTTGAATCCCCTTGTACATTGACTAAATGAACAAATAAATGAAAGCCAGCATAACATGAGTAAATGACATTTGTATAAAGCAAATTCACATAAATTATTCCATTGAAATATCAGGACAAATTTATTACATACACACTGCTATTGAGCGATCCTATGGCGAGCTGCCTCACAGGGTTTCCTAGGTTATAATCTTTACATTTTACTCAAAATTCACTGCCATTAGTTTGATTTCAACTCATACTGACCCTGTAGGACAGGGTAGAACTACCCCTGTGGGTTTCTAAGACCATAACTCTTTATGGAGTAGACTGATGGGTTTTACAGAGCAGCCAGTGGGTTTCAACTGCGGATCTTTAACTTAGCAGTAGAGCACTTAACCACTAACAGGACACCTTTACCGTTCTATTTGGTAGGTATAATTTTCAAGAAATTTAGGCTTAAAAAAATTAAATAGTAGATCCAACCCAGGCCTTCAATTACTAAATACAGTTTTGATCCTGCCTCCATAATCACGACAGTAAATTTCTTACAACATGTTCCTGTTCTGCTTTCAAAGTCTTCTTCACTGAACTACCTAGTCTTCAGCACTTCTCCTCCTTATGAATGTGCCCAGGCTCTGGACGACAGAGCGGTCTCTCTGCGCACCCTCTACCTTGGTGTACTTGAAACTCTCTGTGCAGACCATGCTTTCTGTGTCACCAAGTATTCAATTGTGACTTCAGACTCGTGACATGCTAAGGGAATTGCCAAGAATTCCTCTCGAGATGTGGCCCTTCTCTACTGGACAGGAGCCCTCCCGCAGACTGCAGAGGTGACTCTGAACTCTCTTGTTCTCCCGTGCGTGTGTATACATTAAACAGCTTCCTTTTGTAAATGGTGACACCCGACACTGACTCCGATGTGTTCTGGATAGTGAAGAGGCCCGGTTTCTCTTTTGTTTTCCACACTGTACACCTGTTAATGCAGCCCTCATTTGCACTTGCTTTTGTTGGCAGCCTTGCCTTGTTTTTGTCTCACTCAGAGTTTGCAATCTGAATGCTCGCCTCCTATAACAAGCCATTAGCCTCTAGAGGGCATGGACCTCCACATGGCACGCAGAGTCTCATAATCTGACATCTTGCCAATTTATTTAACCTTTTCCCTCTCCTCTGTAGGCAGCACTGCCCTCACTTAGTGATCAGCTCATTGTCTTCCTCATCGCTACTTAATCTTCCACCACATAGCAAGAGTCATGTATATTTTTCATAAAGCACAGATAGAATAGTACATGCCCTGGCATCAACATAATAAGTACCTTATATGGTGAGTGGCATATAGAGGCTTTCACAACATGACCGTATGTACAGCAGAGTGACACACCGCCCAGTTCTGCACCATTCTCACATTGGTGTTATGTTTGAGCCCATGGTTGTAGCTTCTGTGCTAGTCCATCTCCATGAGGGTCTCTTGCATGGTCTCATGGGATTGTAGTTAGGGAAGCCCTTTAGGGCTTGGTTAGTGCTTTATTCATCTCTGTTTCTCTCGTCTAACATAAGGCTTAGTATAAACTTTCAGGGAATGTTTATTTAATGATTGGCTGGGTGGATGGATGGTTGATGGATGCATGCAGAATCTTTGTCCCTATCTAGACTCCTAGTCTTTGAGGACAAGGCTCAATTATATACTGTGTTGTATCTACATTGCTTCTAGAAAATGATTTCATTAAATATCTTGTATCATCCATGTCTTCTCTATATCACTGTGAGCCTCTTCTGAAGAGACTCTACACAGAATACACTCAGAGAGCATAGGTAAAGGAACAGTTACATGCATTTGGGTATTTTCAAATGATCTCATTCTTCTTCCTTATCTGTCTCTCCTCCTTCCTCTCCTTTTTTCCCCTCTCCAATGTCTTTCTCTCCCCAACACCCTCCTGTTCCTTCCTTGTCGTCCACTCTCTCTCCAGTCAATGTCTGCTTCCCTGTGTGTGTGGAGGTGCCCTCGGAGACGGAGGCTGTTCAGGGCAATTCCATGAAGCTTCGCTGCATCTCCTGCATGAAGAGGGAGGAGGTGGAGGCCACCACGGTGGTGGAGTGGTTCTACAGGCCTGAGGGCGGTAAAGATTTCCTTGTATGTTTGACTACGGACTCTGGGTTTGCTTTTACTGACTTCTGCCACTGTTGCCCCCCTCTCGAGAATCTAGGGAACGGTGTAACAGCCACTGCACTCTTGCTGAAGCGCTGGTAGCTTCTCTGAGAAACACAGTTTAGGGTGAGCCCAGCCGCATTGAGAGGAAGGGTATTATTGGACAGCGGCCTGTGGCCCTGGTTACACGGAGAAGGAGGGAAGAGAACAAGATAAACAATATTTAGATTACACATTGGGCTGCTGCTCACTGCAAGGTCCGCAATGTGAAATCATCAGTCACTCTGTGGGAGAAAGAGGGAACTTTCTACACCCAGAAAGAGTTACAGCCTCAGAAACTCACAGTGACAGTCCGACAGGGTTGCTATGAGTTGGCATCAAGTGAGTGTGCTAGGCAGTGTCCTGGTGGCACTGTCAGCTAAGCATTGGACTGCTAACCACAGAGTAAGCTGTTCAAACCTTCCAAATGCTCTGTGTAAGGAAAGTGAGGCGTTAGCGCCCATTAAAGATTTACAGCCTCAGAAACTATATAAGATTGCTGTGCATTAGAATTGACTCAGTGGCAGTGAGTAGGGTGTTGAGCTAGGTACCTTACTAAGAACATTGCCTATGTTTTCATTTATTCTTCTACACCATCCTATGGTATGAATTGAATTAGAGAAATGGAAATAACACAAGTATAATTAATAAGATAATAAAGAGGTTATCTTATTTAACTTCCACAATCCCAGTGGAATAATAAAGTAGGCATGCCCAAGGTTGATAACTCAATTGGTACACCCAGTATAGTCACATCAGTGGGTAAATTATTTAAATGATTCTATAGAAGTCCGTGGATGTTTGCTATCTCAAGCCATAAAGGGCCCTACTCCTGTCCTTCCCACATTCTTGAGTGGGGGGGACCCTTGACTGCCTCAGGGTCTCGGAACTCATGAATTAGCCCCTGGGAGAGCAAGGAGTTTCCAAGACTCTGTTCCAGCACGGTAGTTCATATCTATAAGAATTGGTTGGTGTCAGTGTTGAAATGATTTTTCAGTATTTTGAAAACCATCCTAGAAATGATTGTTATTCTTATTTGAATGAACTCTGGAGCCTGATGGCTTGGGCTGTAATCTTGGACAGATTGCCTAACCTGTGTCTCAATTTCCTCATCTCTTAAAAAGGGGTAAAAACCACAGTTACTGTCTGTGGTTGTTATGAGAATTCATGAGCTATACTTCTTAATGCAGTTACAAGAGTACCTGACTTGTCTTGGGGGACACCTAGGCTATTTGGCATGACATAGTCTACAAAGACCCTTGTCTGCATCCTGCTGGGGTCTTAAGAGTTGCCAGTGACTATCTAAGATTCAACAATTAGTCTTTCTTTGTCTGAAGCAAAGAAAAGTAAAGAAAAAGCAAAGACTCTGGGCACCAATTAGTTCAAAGTTCTAATGGGCCACACAAACCTTAGCCCCAAATAACTAGATGCTGCTTGGCTACCACTACTGGAATCAAAATAGAAGATCCTGAATAGAATCAGAGCAAAACATGGAACAAGACCCCAAATCATAAAAAGGAAACCAGGCTTACTAACATGATGGAGATTGGTAGACTCTCAGAAACTGTGCCCTTCAGACACCTTTCTTGCCTGGAACCAAGTTCACCCCTCCAAAGCATCTTCAGGACAAACAATAGACAGGCCTATAGAGTGAATGATACCACCAGGAGAAATATGCTCCTTAGAATAATCATCCATACGAGACCAAAAGGGCAGCATTTGCCAAAAAACAAAGTTCAGAAGGCAAGAAGGGGCAGGAAAGAACAGATAGAAATGGGGAACCCAGGAGGAAGAGGGGAGAGTGCTGGTACATTGTGGACGCACTAATCACTGCCGTGAAATGAGTAGTGTGGAAATCACGAGTGGAAAATGAATTTGCTTTGTAAATGTTTACCCAAACACTATAAAAAGTTTAAAAAAATTACTAGCTAAAAAAACCCAAAACATTACTAACTAAATAAAGAAACCCAAGCAAACAAAAAGAAATAAGTAGAAGAATGCCCGGAGTACAGTGAGTACTGTCTAGATCACACACGGGCGCTTCACAATGTTCCCTGAAAAGCTTCATTATCTTTGAATTGTTTTCCCACAAGCTTTTAGACTACATAAATACATGAATATACATATGTATTTTAAAGCCATACATACAGCCAAAATACATGTATTTTGAAGCTATACATATACATACTGTGTCTAATATACATTGCTATATACGTGAAGCCATATATAGAAATATATACACATACACATGTGTGGAGAAGGAAATCTTGCTTGGTTAAGTTTGGGGCAGTGAGAAAGAACAAGGCCTTCAACATGATGGATTCAACAGTGGCTGCAGCCGTGGGTTCAAGTACAGGAACAA
The DNA here is from genome assembly GCF_000313985.2 of Echinops telfairi. Lineage (NCBI taxonomy): Eukaryota > Metazoa > Chordata > Mammalia > Afrosoricida > Tenrecidae > Echinops > Echinops telfairi. The sequence goes on from NW_022109066.1 coordinate 517,788, forward strand.
TTGTGAAGATGGTGCCGGACCAGACACAGTTTCCTTCTGGTGTCCAGAGGGCCGCTATGAGTCAGAACTGACCCGACAGCACGTGTAGACGGCAACAACACACTGCACATGCATGTGCTTCTCCGCCAAACCCGTGGTCATTGAATTGTTTCTGATGCATCGTGATTCTTTAGAGAAGCAGGTTTCCAGGGCTGGAAATAGATGTGGAGCTGCTGGTGAACTTGAACTGTCCAGTTTTCAGTTAGTGGTCAAGTGCTCAACCACTATATTCCATGACTTTCACACACGCATTTGTATATACTATGTATGTATATACTGTGCACATATACATACATACATAAGTGTGTCCACAAACACAGTACGTGTTCATATATATTTTAATAAAACCATGCACATACACATGCACATACACAAACCCACACATATATATGTAAATAAAGTAACTGGGGCTCAAAGAAAGTTAAGTTCAAAGTCAACTAGCTAGTGAAAGAGCTTAGATTTGGACTAGATCCATAGATTCACAACAGATCAACACTTTTTCCAGGAACACCCTAACCTGTTGGAGGCAAGTACCTCTTCCACAAGACCCTTAATGGAGATGACATGGTGAAAGGAGTTTCACTTGCACTTCGTTGTAGCCTCCCTAAATCTGAATGCATTTTTAATTTCAGGCTGTTGATCCCAGTCTGATAGAGATTTGCTCTAATCAGGCATTAGGACAGGAACCAGTGGAAACTTAACCGAGCTTAGCACAGGCTTGTTGGTGCCATGTTGGCCAAGCTGGGTGAAGGTCCCATCTTGGACAGATGTAAAGGCTCCTGTGTCTCATGCTTGGCAATCTACCAGTCACCGATAGTGCTTTCGGCCCTGCCCAAACTGCGGAAAAGGTGGCTCCGAAAGGAGAAAAGAAATCTAGTAGACATTTTATGATGGTGGGCATGTCCTAGGTCTGGGCTGGCCATAAGAGTAGCCACTGGCCATCAGTGGCGATCATGTGAAATGTGGCTAGTGCACGTGAAGAACTGGATTTTAAACTTTGTCCTGTTTTCAGTCATTCAAATTTGCCTCACTTGGCTAGTGGCAAGCACAATGGATATTACAGTTACAGACCTCAGAAGAGATAGACATGCTTGAGAAATGGAATGTAGAGAATTGATTCCAGTTATAATGGACTCCACAGAAAAAGCCCTGACCTGTTCATACCAGCCTGCAACATTCTCCTCCTCTGCGATGCGCTGGCCTCCTCGGTCCTGTTCCCGTGGCCTGATGCAGACAGCCCTGAATCCCCTCAGAGGGCACAGCTGGGGAGTGACGTGTGGCGCATTCAGTGTCTCCATTATGAATGAAACCGCCTCTCTTGGTCTCCACCTGTTCTCTCTCTGACTGTTCCCATGACACATCTTACTCTGTCTCTTGTTCTTCCATTTTATCCTTTCCAATCCTATCTCCCTCTTAACTCCCCCCTCCTGGGTACTTGTGTATCTCACCTTCTTTCCCCCTCTCTCTCTTTTTTCTCTGCCCAGCTTCCTCCTGCCTACTTTTCTCTTGCTCCTCGCTTGCCATGTCCGTATGTCTTGATATTTATTTGCCTCTGCCCACCTCTCTGTTTTTCCTCATTTCCTGCCCTCTCCTTTTCCTTATCACCCTACTCCTACATTCTGAGTGTCCTTGCAACCTTGTCCTTGATCGTCCTTGTCCTTGTACCATTCTGTTCTCTCTACTGTCTCCATCTCTGCTTGCCTGCTCTACCCTCTCTCCTGTCCCGACGTCATCTGCTTCTCTACCCACAGATCTATGAGTACCGAAATGGCCATCAGGAGGTGGACAGCCCCTTTCAGGGGCGCCTGCAGTGGAATGGGAGCAAGGACCTGCAGGACGTGTCCATCACTGTGCTCAATGTCACCCTGAATGACTCTGGCCTCTACACCTGCAATGTGTCCCGGGAGTTTGAGTTTGAGGCACATCGTCCCTTTGTGAAGACTACGCGACTTATCCCGCTTCGAGTCACTGAGGAGGGTAAGGCTTGGGCACCAGGTCCAGGGGAGGGAAGACAGGTGGGTAAATGAAGACACTTGGAGATTGCTAAAAAGCATGTATTGAGGAGGTGATATCTAAATCTGTCACCATTGATCTGTTTTCTTTTAGTGGCCAGCTTGTCTTTCATGTCCTTTCCACCAAGCAGGAAGTTTGGAGATGGCACAATACCCTCTTGGGGCTTTTGGTTTCATCCTTAGAGCTTTCACAAAATCTAATGTTACCAACTCAACTAGCCCTTCTTTTTTTTTCTCACATTGTTATCTACAGTTCATCCATCCTCCTGCCTATAAGTAGAATATCAGTGGCTCTCACACACTAGTGGTCCTTAGGTCTTTCCCAGTGTCCTACAGATCTTTTTAAAACCCAAACTTTCAGATTCCATAGGTCTGGGGTGGAGCCTGAGCACTTGAATGCCGGACATTTTCCCAGGGGATGCTGATGCTGCCAGTATAGGGCCCACACTTGGGGGACCATTGCGCTAAACCAAAATGTGTTCTTCCATCAGGATTGCACATGCAGCCCCTTCTCATGCCGCACAGCTTCGTTCTCCACGGGGAGAGAGGGTAGCTCTCTAGTCTTGACTGTAAATTCTTCCGACTCCACAGCTACTTCTCACTGGAGGGGGGGGGCGGGGACTCTTTCAGCAATGTAGCTCGAAGGTTTCTGCTGATGCCTGAGTCTGAAAATCCCCAGCGTGGGGTTGGAGGGTACTTTACTCCTTGTTCTGCTCTCCATGGGCTCTAAGAACTGCTGCTCCTAGGCTCTTGAAAAGCCTCCTTCACTTGTCTGGAGTACATGTGAATTTCCCTTGGTGCTTTCTCACCCAGGCGTAGTGATCATTCAATTAGATGTACCTTTTCCCCAGACACTTGCCTCCCACACTTTCTTAGTGAGTAGTCTTGCTGCACCAAGGAGCAGAATGCTAAGCAAGCAAAGGTGGGGATATGAGAGAAGAGACCACATTAAAGATGCCCAGGGCTTTCCCTAGAAAAATGCATCTAGGAATCCTGACTTCCAGTTTATACATTTATTTATTTCTTAGCATAAGTTCTTGTGATAAAAATTATGAGGTAAACTTGAGAATGGCAGAGAAAGACATGCAATATGTCAAGCAACATGACTAAACTGGGAGGTAGTTCAATTTTGCAAGTGCAAAGGCCACCTGAATCTAGACTCACTTCTCCCCTCAGAGCCTGACTCCTTCTGTGTAAAACACAGGGGTTGGACCAGCAGCTCTCTGAGATACCTTTCTCTCAGAAGTTCCCTTATCCTCTGTTTATGGCAGGGAGTTTGAGAGAGTTTTGCTTTCTGGGGACAGGGAGCGTAGTGCCTTCTACTGGCCTCTGTTGGGAACTGTTGGCTGGAGAGCCCCAGGATATGGGAAAATCCCTCGGTCTCCCCACCTCCTGCTCACTCAGGTTTTATCTCCAGCGCATTCAGTAGAAAGTGAGGCAAACCCTTTCAGGTACCAGGGTAAGGCTTAGGTAAGAATGTAAAGAAAATGAATTTGTTATTGTGGACAGAGAGAGTCTGGGGATGTTTGATCATGCATAGTATCTTGCTAGAAGTTCTGAACAAAGAACGGACGTCAGAATCGCTCATGGGGCTTTCCCAAAATGTAGAGGCCTCCTCACCTGCCTGGTCTGGGAAGCAGACATTGAAGTGGCTCTCCAATGATGGGAGCATGCAGTAGTGTTGCCCCTCCTTTGGTAGGGGTAGGGACAGGGTGCTGGGAGGGCGAGAGGCTTGTGTGAGGTCTTGAAGCACATTAGCGCCAGCAGCAGGCTCAAAATTCACATCCTTCGCCTATCAGGATATTTCTGCTGCTCTCCCCATCCCCACTCCTGCCACCTTTCATTTTTTTCCCTCCGTGGTGATGCTGAGAGCCACCTCTACCAGGTATTCACTGGACCACTGCTTAGAACAGCCACTCCACCACAGCATATCCCTTTTCCATTGTGGTCCCAGGACCTCTCCTCTGAGACGCGGCCTTAGCCTGGCATAGACTTTCCTTACCTGGCTCTAAGACAGAAAACGGAAGCCTCTTGAACTTGGGCTAATGAGAACCACTGAGGCCAGCTTCCTATGTTGTTTCAGAGTTTTGCATTTTAAAAGAGACAACAGGTTTTAGCTGCACAGTCATATCACAGATGGCCAATAGGTGGTGACCAGTCCATGAGAAGACCTTGAGCTTGTGCAATGTTCTCAGGGGCTTTGAGCTATTCCTCTGTCCTCCATTCCATGTTGGAAGCCTGGGCCTGCTTCTCTAAGCTGAGCTCTTAATGAGCAAGGCCCTGGACAGGGGAGGGGGCTTGAGGTCTATGGATAACAAAGGCTCATAAGCAGTGGGTCTCAACCTTCCTAATGCTGGGACCCTTTAATACAGTTCCTCATGTGGTGGTGACCCTCCCCCCAACCATAAAATTATTTTCGCTGCTACTTCATCACTGTAATTTTGTTACTGTTATGAATCGGGCGACCCCTGTGAAAGGGTCATTCGACCCCCAAAGGGGTTTTGACCCACAGGTTGAGAACCGCTGCTCATAAAGCTGGTTCACTGCTAGGTGATGGGGAGAAAGAATAGAGCCTTGGTGGCATAATGGTTACATATTGGACTGTTAGCTGCAAGGTCTGCAGTTTGAAACCCTCAGCCTCTCCATAGGAGAAACAGGAGGCTTTCTGCCCCTATAAAAAACCACAGCCTCCGGAAGCCATAGGGACACTTCTCCCCTGTCCTGCAGGGTCTCTTTGAGGTAAAATCAACTCTCTGGTTTGGGATTGAGGAAAGAGCATGTGTCAGCACATTGCCCATGTACTGTTTTGTCAGTTGTGATACCCCAAAGACCAGTATTTAATTATTCATTCAACAGCTACTTATTCAGAAGCTCAAATTCTAGGAAGAGACTAGAGGCTATTAATTCATAAATAAGACATAGTGTCAATAGGCACATGTAAGTTGGCAGAGAAGAGAGCCTGTGTATAACTCTGCAGGAGAAGCTGAGGAAAATCTCACAGCAGTGGAGACTGAAGTCAACTCTGGAACACTGATCCAGAAAACAGAAAAGCACAGGGGGATGTAGAGGCAGGGGAGATGGGTGTGTGTGTGTGTGTGTGTGTGTGTGTGTGTGTGTGTGAGTGAGGGAAGATCTAGGAAGGACTAGGAAGAAGAACCATCCATAAAATTCAAAGGACCACAGTGTGTAGGCAAAGAAAAGTTATGCTGACAACGGACCGGGTATGAGGTGAGCGGAGCCGCACTGTGTGCTGCATATGCCATCTGTGTAGAGTTTGGGCTTTGTCCCGAGGAAGTTTGTAAGCAGGAAAATGGCGGATCAATTCTGAATTTCAGAGGTAGGGTGCTGAGGCAGTTTAGTAGTATACAGGATCATCCAGTACACGTTTTGGTTTGTGTTTGGGATGAACCTGGTCTTTGTTCTGGGACTTTGACGGAAAATGAACTGGAAGATCTTGTCTGTAATCTAGCCTCTTTGAGAACATATCCAAATTACAGGTGCATTGTCTCTGCACACGTGGTTTCAAAGCTTCTCCCTAGAACTACACTCTCCAGCATGCTTCAGAAACTTAGAGGACATACATCATTGGACTGAGGCACGCCCCTTGTTGCTATGTAGACTTTTACATCTTACAAGATATTCTGAAATACAAATGTAGTTGTTAGTTGAGTCCTTGCCTGTTATTTCCCCAACCTCCAACACTATCTCAAATAATATTCATTAGTTACTATAGTAGCCACACCAACCCTCACAAGTGGAAATTATTCTTCTCACTTTACAGATTAAGAAACTGAGTCTTAAATAAGGGAAATGACTACTTACACAACAGTAAGTAGCAAAATTAGGACCCAATCACCTATACCTGGCTCTCTGAGCCCAGAATTCCTTTCACAGCTCTCGTCTCTTCGTTTGCTCAGGACCCTCCCTCATCCCTTCCTCCAGAGCAGCTGGAGAACGTGGACACACAGGAGAGTTTTTGGGTGTGGAAGCTTTTAACTCACTCCTTCTCGGTGGCATTAAAGCCAGTCGTTATTGAAGCCATGCATATAGACAGGTCTGATGTATCTGGCGACACCACTGGCAGCTCTGAGCTTGGTGGACACACACATACCGAGATCCCCTCTTCCCCGCAGCTGGAGAGGACTTCACCTCGGTGGTCTCAGAAATCATGATGTACATCCTCCTGGTCTTCCTCACCTTATGGCTACTCATTGAGATGGTCTATTGCTACAGGAAGGTCTCAAAGGCTGAAGAGGCGGCCCAAGAAAATGCGTAAGTGCAAACATGCCAACATGCTGCTTCTCATGGGTGAGGAGCTAATAATGTATGTGCATCCTGCACTGTCTTCCTTGCAACCTCTGAGATAAGCACCGTATTATAGCTACTCTTCAGATGAGGGGTCCGTCTGCGCAACTGGGCCTAAGGACATCAAAAGAGGCAAAGCAACTTGAATTCACATGCGGTGACCTTTGGTCTGCACTCTTATTCACCGAGTCAAAGGCATTCAGCCGCCACCACAGCCTTCTGAAAGATCATTATTATATCCATTGTCAAAATACATACAGCATCACTTTTCATGATATCTACATGGGGAAATAAAACGCTAAAACTGTCTACAATGGTAATAGGAGGAAGTGCTGTGTTGGGGAAGCTTGTCATTCCTGGTGGCTCAGGTGCCTGGGCTTCAGTGCTTACAGTTGGACAGGAAGTGCTCACACAAGGGGCAGAGTTGAAGTTGAGGCCCTTAACAGAGCCGAGACTCACGGAGGACGATAATTCAGGGAAAGACTAGCGCAGAAAGCAGTCAGCCCACAGAACCATGAGCAGAAACAGAAGCGGATCCACTTTTGTCTTGCAGATTCTTGAGGATTAGCAGTCATAAATTTAGTCTTCACAATATCGAGGATTTAAATTTATACAACCCACATAATCCAGGAACTCCCTAAAGAAGAAATTCGCTAAGAAAGTAATCCAACCCTCCCTCACCCACAGATGAATTCCCGCTGTATTGTTCTCCAGTCCTGCCGTATGCATGACACAAGCGGCCGGCTTTGACAAACAGTGTAGGTAGAAGTCCGAGTTCAGAGTGCTGGCTCGAAAGGCAGGTTTCTGTGTGTCTGCCTGTTCTCGGAAGGCCCCAGTCCTGGGCCCCAAGGACACGCTCTGTCCTGCTTCTCCTTTCTTGGCCGCAGTGCGTCCCTCTCATCTGGAACCCTGCCTCATAACATTACTGCCTTATCTCATTAACACCCTGGAACTGCAGAAGCATGATCTTGTCTCATTTACATCGTAGAAGTGGAAGATAATTACATTAAATCATAAAAGTGGCGGAAAATTATGTAATACAGAATCATAGCTCAGCCACGTTGACACGTTTTTGGAAGACAATTAATTCAATCTGTAACCCCCTGCCAATGATAACGACAGCAACCTTGTAATAGCAAGTGAAAAACCATTTTGAAGGGATCTCTCTCAATCGAAGGTGGTATACTGAGTAATGCATTGGACGGCTAACCAAAAGGTCCGCAGTTCAAAACAGATGCAGAGTAAAGCCTTGCTATTATAAACCTAGAAATTTTCTCCCAATTGAAGCTGAAAATTCAGTGAAACCCCACTGGGGTTTTTCAAAGAACTGTAACTAATGTTACAAATCACCTGGGAAGTCAAAGGCCAAGAACAGTCTATAATAGATAAAGCTAGATTATAACTCTTTTATGCTTTGTAGATCACATAAGGTCCCTGTACCATATTTGTCCTTGCTTTTTGTGTAAAAAACATTCTTAGTTCATGGATCACACAAAGCAGAAGTTAGCCTGTGGTCTTAGTTTGTGAACCCCTAGTCTAAAACATCTCAAAGACCGGAGGTCACACACACACACACTGTCCTTGGATTGACTGCTTTACGGTGACTTCATGTGCATCAAAGTAGAATAATGTTCTGCACTGTTTTCAGGGGAAGATTTTTTCAGAAGTAGATCAGCAGGGTCTTTCTTCTGAGACCGCTCTGGGTAGCTTTGAACCTACAGTCTGTCAGTTAGCAGCCTGACAGTTTGCTTCACCCAGGGTCGAGTCTGAAGATTCCTTATAGAGCTATAAAAGTGAAGATTTTATGGTATCAACATAGGAATAAAAAAGGAACCCATGGCACAAACAGACAACACCATGATGGATTGATTCATGCATATTTAAAACAATGGTTGGCAGATTTGGGCTTAGAATCGTAGAAAGAAGTAAGAATAAATGAAGACAAAAAAATTAGATTCACCATCTTTCACACTAGACTAAAAATAGTGTAACTTAAAGTAAGATACAAAAATGCAAAACTCTTTTAAGGGAATGAAAATAATATATTACCATGGACTGCACAGGCTTTCTTAAAATACAAGAGGCACAAGTTAAGAAGGAAAAAATAGAATTTTTATTACATTTTGAGAGAAAATATCTTAGAAGGAAAACAACGGAACAGTCAAGTTACAGAGGTAGAGACCCTAGTAGTCTATAAACATGAAAACAACCAATAATCAGGGAAATGAAAATGAAAGGCATATAAAATAGAATTTATACTTATCTGTTTAGCCACAATTGGAACAATTCTAAATCTTGAGAATAATATAGACTAATGAGAAGACTCATACACTGCTGGTGGGAGTGTTCATTTACAAATATGAAAAGAAACCCATTGTTCTCAATCTGCTGAAAGGGCCCTTCTTGTTTTCCCTTGGGAAGCATTGCCAGAAGGAAATGCAGTGTTCTTCCGTGGACACCCCTGATCCCGTGCCCTCATTCCCATATTCCCACCACTGGCGATGAAAGCACTGATCTGTTCCCCTCTATGTTCCCCTACAGGTCTGACTACCTTGCCATCCCATCTGAGAACAAAGAGAATTCTGCAGTGCCGGTGGAGGAATAGAAGCTAGAGGATGTGGCATGAGGTGAAGGGGAGGGAGAAGTGGATAAAAGTGGAAGAATTTACAGGGTACCTCTGTCACCCATCCTTAGGTCAATCCCTACCCCACCCAACGCCCCCACCTTCTGAGTACTTCTTTAAGTTAATGTCCATCACAAAATTGTGTGATATTAATGCCTCAGAAAGAGGGTTGCTAAAGAGAAAAAAGAAAAAGAAAGAGGGTTGCTTTGGCTGAATGTTGGGGCAACCTAAACAAACTCCTTAGTTCAAAGGCATAATAAATACCGACATCCTTGTTTGTAAGAATCATGGATTTGGTCAAAGAATCTTTGTGCTAGGTTGAGCTGGGCACTCTCCGTGAGCTGCTTCATTGACAGGGGGCTGAATGCTGAGGGACTGGATATCCCAGAGTCAGTGATGTCAACGGTATCTGGAGGGTGCCCTAGGGGCCCTAGCACTTCCCTTTATGTATCCATCCTTCTGTCCATTCATCCACCCATCCACTCAACTTTCATCTTTGATAACCTAATTCAGTTAGACCTCTGGGTACCATGACTTTGCCAGAAGAACCGAGGAGGCAACATCCCTACATGCCCTCAATTTCACCCCGTCTGGCTTTCAAGAAAGCAGCTCCCTCTACAACTCTTATCTCTTCTGTGTTCCAAATGACTTTGAACAAGTACTGGAACTAACACCTCCCAGTTCTCACCTGGCTGGAACTGGCCCTTTCTCTGCTACAAGAGAATGGACACGCCAGTGAAAGAAGTCACTGTGGGAGTGATTAGTGCAGGCCAAGACCTCAGTCATGAAGCGGAATGCTTTGAAACATCCCCGCCCCCGTCCCTGGCCCATTTAGCAAGAGCACAGAGCAAAGCATGTCCCACTAGGTCTCCAGTTTTAGAAATATTAAGAATGATCTTAAGGCTACTCTTTGTAGCCTGTTGGATGCCCCAGGGTTGGATGCCAAGGAAAGATGATTTAGGAAAGACTGTTAAATTTGTTTCTTAAAAACATGTTCTTGATACTAATGGTATAATATGAGGAATCCTTAAAAGTGTGTGGAAAAGGGAATACAATCATGAAATTGCTCCACAAACTTTATGAAGGCCCCCATACACACTGTGTACTCCCTGCGCGAGCACACAGCCACGAGAGAGCTGGGAGGCATTTGCCCATCCCCCTGGGACGGAACTTCCCAAGGGTTTTGTTTTTCCCAAATGTTCTGTGGTTCAGTGTTATTCCTCATCTTGCAGGACTTAACTGGTGACTTCAGCGGACTAACTAGAGAAGATGAGATCACTTTGTTTTGTAAAACTTGGAAACGAATGGGGTAGCTGCCTAGCTGAGCCTAATGATAAGGTCGGGCAACTGGCCACAAAGGTACAGTGGATATGAGGTAGACCTTCCTGTGAGTCAAGATCTGGGAATCTGGAACATTCTCCATGTTTCATCTGAGTGATACATAAATGGTGTTCTAGTCTGAGACAAGTGATGAGCCAATGTGAAGTCAGAGGGGAGGGATGCTTTAGGTGGCTTGAAATGTTTCACCTGTGAACCCATATAACGGGGTCCTCCTCCTCTGGGGAGAGCAGAAGAACATTAGGACATTTTTACTTACTATCTCATGTTTTATCTTAATTGATGGAGTGACTGGTCAAACTACGGGGTCCTTCAGTGCCTACTGATGAGAGTGGTATGATACTTTAAGGGACTTCTCATTGGAATTGGATGAGGGACGTATCCTTTGGCTCTCTTATCTGTGGGATCTATGGGGAAAGATCACGCTCCATTTGGCTTTGCCACCTGATAAGTTTGACATCTTTTTTCCTCTTTCATCCATCCCTGAGGAATTGAAATAAATCCTTGAGCATGCATTCAAGAGTCTAATTTTACTGAAGAGAATGCATTCCTTCACTAAATTTAAGGCAGTCTGCATAGGTAATGTATGGCACAACCCCTGTAAACAGGGGCAGCCAGTAGATAATTCTTCTGATGTTAGAGCAAGCTGCCTGCAGTAATGTGAGGTTTTTCCTGGTCACGTGGCTGGTTCTTGGTAGAGTTTGCAAGCTACCAACTGTCGGTCCACTTTCCTCTTTAGCTACCGTAGACTGCATCTAATTTGCAATCAAGTGATATGTAATTTGCCTGGATGAAAAATGTTTAGTAAACCAGGGTCAGCCAATGTTTCCTGAGTGATTTCTAATGAAGGTGAATAGTACTCAGCATTTCGTTGTTCTTTACAACGAAACTTCTCTATTCTTTTCCTTCTTATAACTCCTCCACTTACCTCATCCTTTCATTAGGGCTAGATAGCTAAGAAAATACTTTCATTTCAAGCATCTCTTCTGTACAATTCACCCCCACATTGCAAATGCAAAAGCAGGATGTTATCATTCAGGTCTTCTGGATCCTAGTTCAGTTCTTAGCTCTTCTTTCTCTCGTGAACTTCCACCTACTATGTGCTTCTCTTGCTTGTCCCGGTGTGTTCTGTCACCTTTTCTCAACCCGAAGCCCATCGTACTGCTCCTCAGTAGACGGGCTTTAGTCAGCCCGAGTTGGGCTCTCACTTCCACTGGAGTATGCACACTTGTTTCCCCTGAATCATGCTTCCTGGGCGACTTGACCATAACTGTGACCAGCAGCCTACTTCAAATCCTCACTCACCTCTCATTGCTCCCCTGTCCTCAGTAGGGCTGACTGAACGTGCATTGCTCGGACAGTCCTACCTGGCACGTGGTCGCTCAGGTAAGGGCTCAGAAGGGTTATCAAGGGCTATGACCACTTTAGAAATCCCACTTGTTGTCTTGGTGCTGGAGATTTCCAGTGACTGAATCTCAGCGACAAAACGCACTTAATTCATCTTCCCTTTCTTAGTGCTTGCTTGCCAGCCATGTACTTGATTAACTCAGTTGACCTTGAAAGCACATTGCCCTGTACTTTTCCTGTCAGCCAAGCCTTACCTTACAGCCCCAACTCCGGTGTGAACATACTTTGTCCGTACCTGTCCCTACTCTATCTTTGGGTTTCACGTTCATCTTGAAAACTTAATCACCAACTTTATTCCTCTCCAAACACCCACACATTCAGACTATTTAGTCTCTGAATTACTAGTTTGTCTTTCAATGTGGAAATGGGACAAAACATGGAAGGGTAATTTTTCAAAGCATGTAGATGCTGGGAAATGTGTAACCAAGTGAATGGTTAAGAGACCACAGTATCCTCTCCTCCTACCTGAAAAAAACCCATAAAAACCACTGATTAAAAGGGAAAACATACCCATTATAAAATCTGTAAACCCAACTTTGATGTTTATGGAAATGAAAAAAAAAGCCTTTATCTCTTTCATAAATGAAAAGCCCCCATCTCAATGAATGTACCTAGTAGTTCCAAATATATCTGAATAGTACGCACTCTATGTTTGTCGTTCCAACCCTCCTCTCCTTCGACATAGGATAGCACTCCTTGGTGTCAAACAGTAGTCCAGACCACATTGTGTCCCGTGGTTTTAGGTATGAAAAATATTATCATGCAAATCTTTCCATCTCCAAGATTCTAATGTGGGTAACACCTCATTTAGGTCAGCCTACTTTCTCATCCTACCTTGAGTTTAGAAGCAGTACTGTGTCGGTGTGTACTTCTAAACCAGTGTGAACTACAGATCAAACGCAACCTCTAGCAGAGGCTAGCTAATCCTCAGAGCCAGTAATACTCTCTCATTGTATGGCAAGAGCTGCATCAGAGGGACAGTGTGTGGTGGGGAGGGATGCACTGAGGGACAGGAGCCTACGTTTGGGAAACATCATCAGACACCATCGACTGACGCCTACAGTCTTGCAAAGGATGGACCCTTTCCACAGTATCACCTTCTCCCTGCTTTTTCTTGATTTTCCAGTCAGTCTTTTTCTGAGCTCTAGAAATAATTGTTCTTGATAACTTAAGCCCTTGAAAACCAATGCCTGTATGTAGTACTTTTATGTAAATTCCCTGATCATCCAATAAAATATACCTAAAAACGACTAGCTGTTTTTGTTCTCCCTGTGCACATTTGCTAATATGATGGAGCTTTAAAATTTTTGTGGAAATTGGCACTGAAAGACAACAGTTTTTGAAGCCCCACAAATTTTCAGAAGCTCCCTTACCTACTACAATATGCTCCGCTACTCCAAATGGTTTTTTAAGTCTCAGCCACACGTCTCACCTCTGCCAGCCCCAATTCTAGGACTCTGAGTTGGGGGATACATGCCCAGACAATGACCACTACACTGAACACTCTCACTGAATGCTAAAAGTGTGATACACCCTCTCCACATCCCTCCCACCCAGTGCAAAGGATACAAGAGCCAACGTGGCGCTGGGTTCTAGTCATCTGCCCAACATCAAGTTGTCAGGCCAGGGACTGAGTGCAAGAAAAATGCTACGAATTTACATAACACAAGGTGTGAGGCAAAGCCGTCACCGAAAGACTTCAAAGGGAAAACTTTCAAGCAACAGTCATCTAGATTCATATTCCAGCACATTTTCTATCATGGCAATTATTAATAATTTTTTTAAAAACAGAACAAAAACCATGGAGTTGGTGCTGACTCAATGAGGTTTGGTGGGTTGTTTAGAAGGAAATTGCTGACCCTTTCTTCTGAGGGAGCTCTGGGTGTAGTCGAACAGCTAACCGTTTGGTCGTGGCTATAGTGATAGTAGAACTAAGAAATTAATTTTAAGAAATGACTGCAGTCATCCTTACACATTTGATGTACACATTTATTTACTTTATATCTAAAACTTTGAAGCTTTCAGGAATGGGTTCGGTTCAAAGTCCCCTACATCAATAAATCGTGATGCTGCAGTTTTGACTCAAAGACTGACTTAGAAACCTCATATCAACTTCTACTTTTTCAGGCTGCCTCCCTACCCTGGGAAGGTGGTTCTAGATGCTGGGTGGATATCTTTGAGCATGTACATGGGTGCGTGCATGCGCGCGCGCACACACACACACACACACACACACACACCTCTACCTTTAGGACTTGCTGTAGTCCTGTGGGAAAAAGCAAACACGTGTATGGCAACGAGCACCAATGAATGAAGCAATAAACACACACCCACACACTATTTATTACTTATAGTTCAGTACTTAGTTTTCTTTTAATTCATACTGCACTTTCATGGCTCTAGCTACTTTACATTAAGATTTGGCTGGGTAGCCTGGTATGTTTCTAGGTACTAGCAGTAAGTTTTCAGACCTTGCGCACAGCGCCAGGCAAAGTACAGTTATCGATCCAAAGACCGAAGCCAGACAACTTGGCCGCAGTCAACCTGTCCTCCCCACATATGGCCCAGTGCGTGTGTCAGGAGTCGTTCCTTCTGTCTCGCCCCACTCGCCTGTGCCAGGATTATCCAGGGGCCATTGTGGCCTCTGACCCATCCCTCGTAGGCTGCGTGGGGGAGGAAAGCACCGTGGGTTTGGGGAGATGGTCTGGTCCGTGAAGAGTCGTCTGGCTCTCGAGGGCAGGGTAAGGAAATGTGGAGAGCCACACATTATCGTTGGCAAAAAATGGTTGCATTTACTCAATCTCAGCACATGACACTCAAGCCCAAGGCCAACTCCCCAGACAGAGCCAGCTGTCTTGCCTGGAGTAGAGGTCACTGATTTGCTCCTGCAAAGGATCTCCATGTGTTGAGAGAAGCGCCACAGGGCAACGTGACAATCGGTGTTCTTTAGGACTTCACACGAGGGAGAGATCGTCGGCAACAGTTCTTGGCAGGTGAGGCCCTTCTCACCAGGAACCAAGGCTCCATCCAGGCTCCCCAGCCTGCTGAGGACCTCAAGTCACAACAGAGAGCACGCCCCAAGCCCCTGAGCTGTCAGAACGCATCAGAACAGGGAGCTGGCGGGGCCCCTCACAGCCACGGCCGGAGCAGGAGTGAGGTAACAAGGCTGGGCAGGGAGGGGAGCTCTCTACACCATGTGCAAATTCCTGCCCCCACATTGGGAAGGCAGGGGTGGTAAAAGATGGCCTTCCAGAAAAAATGCTTCTCTATGGCCCCCCCAGATACAGCTTCTGGAAGAAGACATAAAGGTGGAGGGGAGTGGTGCCAGCCTGCTGGGGGTTGTGGGAAGAGGGTGGACATTGGGGTGAATGGGGTGATTATCCCACAGCCTGGCAACAGGACTGAGGAGGGAAGAGTCAGGAAGAGAGGCTTTCTTACTGGATGGAGTGGAGGCTGGTGCAAGCCCACAGGCCTACCACCTGGAAGTTCAGAGAGGAGTGCTGCTCCTTCCAGCGGGAAGCCCGGCTTTGGCTACCCTGCAGGCTGAAAGAAGTGACATGCTATGGCACTAACAGGACCCTCCCGGGGCCAGCAGGCGTCCAGGAAGTCTTTCTCTAGTCATCTCCCAGGATCTTACCCTGGAGAGACTGCCTGCAGGGTGTAGTGGGCACAGAGAAGGCGGGTGCGAGGTGGTGCATGCAGAGAGCTCCTCCCCCAAAGCATTGTCAATCCC
>NW_022109066.1:533344-563563 GCF_000313985.2 Echinops telfairi
CCCCCCAAACCCCAAGAATGATATTTCTGCTCAGAACAGTCAATGCACTGAGAGGAGTATAGGGTTGGCCCCATCACAAGACAGGGTGTCCCCTCACTTACTCATAGCACTATGGGGAGGAGATAACACCGGAGCCACAGTGTGGGAACTGTACCTGGTCTGACCGCCCCCCCTCCCCCCCAAATCACAATCCCAGGTTCTCTTGGTGCTAGCAAAATCTCCACACTTAATACAAGCCTCCACAGGACTTTGGTTGAGGCAAAAGAGGGGTGAACTAAAAGTCGGTCTCTCTCTGCTATTTCCTCTAGCGAGAAGGAAGAAGGGCAAACAGATCAAAGACTCCATTGCTAAGGAACAGAAGGAAGACAGGTTGAACTGGAGATAGTGTTTTTCTTGCCGTTTTCCTCTTTCTGTTATCTTACAGAGAAGTCTAGAGGCACATCCCTGAAATTCAGAGGAGGCCAAAGAAGGAAGAAACAGCCCCCTAGCTTAACACTCCCCGGCCGCCAGGCTTCCCGGGGCAGCCCTCCAAGTCCCTAAAGAAGATGTGTCTCCTCTGGATTTCCTGGAGCCCACACACTGCCCCGCCCTGCCACTCCTGCAAATGCCAGGGCGGCTGTGGCCCAGGAGGCTGGGTCCATTTTGCCAGGGCCCTTTCCAAGTCAGAGATTGCTGAGCCTTGCTGACCTCTACCTCCCCACCCCCCTCCCCCAAGGACAATGTTAAAGCTAGACCCTACATTTAAAAATAATCTGGCCTCAACCCCTCTGTTATGGATGACAGCACAGGGGAGAGGGAAGGAAGGGTTGCCAACCTGTCCACGGACACAGAGCTAGCCAGTGGCACAGCCGGGTCTCTAGCCTGGGTCTGTGGACTCATTCCAATCTCCCACAGCGCTTCAAGTTGGCCTAGGGTGCTGTCCTAACGTCCTGGGGAGTAGGCAGTGGGGAAGGGCATGGGAAAGTTACAGACACAGATGGCTCTGGGGCCAAGCTTATTATTAGTTCCTCCACGAGAGTGCATGTTTAGACCCTTAACTGTCCTTCACCTGATTAGATGGTGAGAAACTGTGCAAGTTCTTTGAAAGGGAGCAGAGCTCTAAAAAGTTTTCCCATATGAATCCTGGCTGAAAAACTACAGAATTCTTACATGAACAATAACCAAGAAAGCTTTGGCTGGAAGCAATGCCCTAAAATGTGGTGGCGTGTTTACACTCTCTTGCAGACAGTTACTAGCCTGGGCAACTTCCTGGCCTTGAGTTACATGGTTACATATTTGTTCATACCCAGACTTCTCTGTAAGGATACACACCTTTCTCTTCTACAGGTTATGGGATAAAAGGTACGAGTTTTGTTTGGGAGCAAAGAGTCCTTGGCTTTCTTCTCGCCTGGGAGTAAAAAGAACCCAAAAATATTAGCACAAAGGATGCCCACAGGAGGTCCCTGATTCTTAGATAACAAAGGTGTTAAGGACCAGCCTCTAAATGTCTCTTGGGCTCAAAACACCAGAGAGCATGCGTGTTCCTCGAGCACACAATGCACCTCCATCCAGGCCACCTAGACACCTCCCCGGAATGGTCCAGAGAACTAATGCAGAAGCAGGGATCTCTGGAACACGGTCTTTCTTTTACTGTGCTCCCAGCAAGGAACCTTCATCTCATCCATCCCAGAAGTCCCACCACAAGACTTTTAAGATGGAGTACCGTACATATTCGCATATAAGCTGAGTTTTTCAGCACTTTTTTCATGCAGGTTTTGTGGTAAAATTAGGTGCCCTGGCTGATATTCGGGTCGGCTTATACTTGAGTATATACAGTACTTTAAATAAATAATTATGCTTGAAATATATCAGAGTTTCTCATTTTTGCCATCCAAAGTTTCTGGGAATAACCTTGGTTCCTGGCCTGGGCACACGGCAACGACTGACTACTCCCAGGGAAAATTCCTTCCAAGTCTGCATTCGCCTCCTTCTTCTGGTTCAAAGGCCAGGGTTTCTGCTCAAAGCCCTGGACAAGAGCAACCTAGCCTTGCATATGCACCTCATGCAGGGATTATATCTCAATCCATTTCTTCACAATTCATTTCCTAGCACGCTGTCGGTTCTAGCTGGGCCCCTGGGACTTCCTCATCCTGATTCCCGGGGGGATGTATTATCATGCTTGGCCATACCAAACCATACATAGAGAGTGAGCAGGAAAAAAAAAAATTTCTTCAATTGCCAAAGTAGAGGGACCAGACTATCCACTTGCTATGCTTTGGGGTATCAGTGACAAAACCTTCCTTCCCTTGTGCTGATGTTCTAGGACCTTCCTTATACCCCTGCATTAAAGGGGTACAGAAAAGAACAGCCAGTTTGAATAGTTCTCCTCAAATCAGGTATGACCTTTTCCTGATCAAGAATCTCTATAAACTGCCTGGGGCTGGTAAGACTTCTTTCCTCATGATACGGAGAAATAGCAGTGTATGAAGAAGGATGATGGAGTACATCTCCTAACCGAATGATCTCACATCTCTTTGGGGGCCAGAGACCACAAAAGAGTTCTCTCCTTCTGCCAGGACCTCCACGCCCAAATCTGAAGATTGGGGGTTTGGAATACAGACCCTGGGCAAAGACTCCATTTGGCCTTTTCCTAAACTAAAGACATACCTTTGCCAAATCCCATCCCTCCAATGACTTAGATCTGCATCCATGACCAAAGTTGGTTCTTCACTCAAAGTCAGTGGTGCTGGCAATGAACGGAGTGGCTTGCGGATGTTGGTGCTCCCTGTCAAGACTGTTCACCCAGGGTTTTGTGACAGAACCTACAGCCCATACATGGCAAGGACATCCACCCGGCCCCCTCACACCCTGGAGACTGGGGCTCCCTGACTCATCCTGGCATTCAAAGGTGACAGTTCAAAGTGAATGAAGATTAAAAATACTCCACCCTGGCTAATAAGCAGTGTGCTCTTAGGGCACAGAGAAGCAATAGGGCTTTCGGCCCTAAAAAGTGACACTTCACCCAGACCCAGCCTGGGGAAAGAGCAGAGATTCAGGGGGTGGGAAGTACGACGTTCCCAGCCCTTAGTGGGTCCAACTCTACACTAGTTAGAGAAAGCTGCAGAGGTTAGCCAGAGAGAATGCCCTTCAAATCACGGGTCCTGAGGAGACGGTGGAGACCCGGCCCAGGCTCACAAACCCAGCCTTCCTAGCTTCCCAAAGGGTCCTCTCCAGCCACGCGTAGTCTGTGACCTGGAGGAAGGGTGCAGTCTAGATTGGGCTCCCTCTCCCTTCCTGCTTCCTGCTTCACCAGAGAACGCCCGGGTGGGGGAGCATGGGGTGAGGGAGAAAGGGTTACCTTTTATTTGGGGGACACATCAAGAGGGGATCAGGGAATGAAGCACCTTGGCAATGCCCCTGGAGACTTATTTTCAAGATCTCAGCATCTTCACCGGCATCACGACATTTCCCTTCTAAGAGCTGAAAATGCCCAGCAAGGAAAAGTGTGTGAGGGGGGGGGGAGGAGGATGGTGCTGAGAGGTGGTTTCGGCCGCCTCTGCCCACCCACCAAAGGAAAGCATTTTCTCCAGCCAGTCCCGGAGGCAGTCCTGCTCCTTCTCCATGGTACGTAGGCATGATCTCGTTTTAAAATCTATATATAATATATATATATTTATCTTCTGTATATATATATATTTATATCTCTATTTATATGGTCTATGTACAGGGATTGCACAGGCCTCTGGCAGCCACCCTGGTCCTGCCTTGTCAATGGTAGCGGTTCCTCTTCTCCTCATTGTCTGATGTGTAGTCCCGGGACCTGATGCCGCTCTGAAGGTTGATGAGGGAATCTTTCATCTGTAAGACAGAAGAACCCCACCCCAGCGGTGGGCATGCAGCCTCAGCGAGCTTCTCCCTCCAGCAACCTAAACAAGACTGGATGCAGCCAGAGTTCTCACAAAGCCAGGGAGCGAGAGAGAGCCAGGCTCCTGAAACCAGGGCAGTTCTCAGGGGCAATATCTCGGACAGAAAGGGGCAGTCTTGCGTTGGGAGCCCCGGGGTAAGGTTCCTTGTGTCTCAGTCATTTGTGTTACTGACAACTACTCTCTCAAAGTGTCAAAGCCTTGGATTAAGGACTCTCTTGAAGATTCCTTTTGATCTTGTGGAGGGGCCACATTCGACTGCAACTTATTTGATGGTCTTAATTCCAAAAAGAACACTTCACACATGTTCATTTGGTTTGTCCATGGATCTGGAATATGTCATACTGTGTTGTCTTTTGGCTACTCTGTTGACCTCATCTGGAATTCTTTTCTCCTCTATTCCAGTCTCACCTGTTTTTGAAGACCCAGAACAAACCTAAACATCTTTTCCTGGCTTACACACCCATTTCTCTCTCAAATATCATACACTGTGGCTCTTGTCTGCAACCGTCTTTAGTTGCTTTGTTTCAGGTTTGTTGGCACTGAAACTGCATCTTAACCTCACTTTACAAACTAGAGGTGCTGAGCATGGCACCAAGCTTGTATTCATATTACTGAATTAACCAATCTCTTTAAAAGAATAAACGCCTATACATGTTTAGATCTACAAGGGGTGGAGTTTGAATGAATGCGTTCCAGTTCATGGAATCCTGAAAAAGTATGATCACAACACATTTAAATGTTGCGTCTAAGTAAGGTGCTCTGTTACCACACAGAACAATTACTATTCCATGGAGAAAGAGTTATGGATTTTGAGCACATCTGGTCTCTGCCTAATCTACCTCTTTCTTCTGATTCTTCTATACCCTTAGCTCAACAGGGATGAAAAGTTGCTCTGAAAAGTTACTGTATATACCTATGTATAAGCCGAGTTTTTCCAACACATTTTTAATGCAGTTTTGTGGTAAAATTAGGTGCCTCTGTTGATATTCGGATCGGCTTATACTCGAATATATATGGTACCTTCAAAGGGAGTGAAATAAAATACTGATTTTAATACTTGCAATATAGAATTTATTGTGCTGTAAGCCTGACAGTTCAGCTTCAATTTATGGGGATTTACCCTGAAATAGAATTCTGGAGTTGGAAGAGAATTTTAGGCCATCCAATTCAACTGCCCCCATTTAATTCACACGTTTCTAATCAAAGATCTTCAAGCCATCCCTGGATCAATTTCAGGGATGGCTTTCAGACATCCACATTAGCCCATTCTATTGCTAGATAGCTCAAACAATAAATAGCCTGGGTTTTGACCAGTCTCCCATAACTTCAAGCCCGTGGTCCTAGTTCAGCCCTATGCTATGGAATTTTGTCATTTGTCTAATTATCTGTTGGACCTCGGAAGACTGTCAGAGCACAGCTTCAATTCATGGATGGGGTTCCCAAGCTCATTATACTGATTAAAAAATGCCCTCCTTAATCATAGCTCCAAAGCAAAATGTAATACTGAAAACATATTCAACTGGATTCCAGTAACCACATCAATCTAAAGGTAAGGCCAAAACAGAAAGAGGAAATAAAAATCGAAGATGAACGAGCCTTCCATGCGCCATGAAAGAAAGATGAGGCCACATGATTCTCTATAGGTTTGCAGCCCTGGAACCCTGTGGAGTGGTTCTATGCTTTCCCACAGAGCTGTTAGAAGTAGGCACAGACACGAGAGCAAGGGAGAGTTTGGTCTGCCCGTGGTCACAAAGCCAGTGAGAGGCAAGGCTGGGAGTCTGTCTCAGCTCGGACTGACTACACATCAGAAGAGCACCACTTTAGGAACAGAAACCTCAATGTAATAGGAGAAATCCATGTCCTTATCTTCCTCATCTTCTTCACAGCAAAGAGTCTCTTGCTTGCTTGGCAACCACATGACAGAGCTCTTTATAAGATGTTAAATTCTCAGGAAGTAGGGATTCCCTGGACCATCAATAAAACAAAGCTAAGTATTGATTTTTGCCTTAGAGTAATGTTCTTAAATTGCTCTCACTTTTAGGAGGAATAAAGGCAGCTTCACTATAAAGAAAATGCAGCATACTGGAAAAACATGTGTGCGTGTCTGTGATTGTAGGGTGGGAAAGGGGTAGCGTGTATCAAAAGGAATTAGAAGACATGTCCTCCGGGAAGACCAGTCTCTGTAAAAAAGGGGCTTTCGCTTTGGATGTCTATCAGGTGAGCCCTGTGTCAGCAAAATGGGGCAAGGAAAAAATAAAGCTCTCCCTTCTTCTACCGTACAGCTTTCCTGCAATAAACCCGGGTGTTGTTTCCTTGCTCTGCTTCTGAGAACACACCTACAGTTCCTGCTGCGCCCTGGATGCCTTTCCAGTTCGGACAGTTCGGCTATCTGGGAGAAGACTAACTGAAAGGATGAGGGTGGGCAGGTGGTGACGGGTGGAGGTCCTTTTGTGAGCCCAGGGAAGGAGTTCCCTCTCCTGACGACTAAGGCCAAGAGAAGAGGAGGGGCAGTTTACCTGGTCCAGAAGCATCACCGAAGACTTGATGATCTCCCTCCACTTTTGGAGTTCGGTATCATGGTACTTTTGTTGGGATTCTAAGAGCTGGGCCCATTCTGTCTGGGACTGTGGTAACCTGTGGAGCAGAAGGAGTGGCACTCCAGCGGCTGGAGTTATGCTCAGCGAGCTGCCTTGTGCTCCCAGACCCCTAAAGGACAGAGAGCCACATCAGAGTGCTGTGGCCTCTGCACACTGCTCCCGGCTCCCAGCCCTCAAGTCAGAAGCAGACTGAAACCCAGCGAGCCCCTCCTCCCCCCACCCACCTCCCTGGAGCTCCATGATCGGATCATCCCAAAGGATCATTCCCTGAGCAAGAGTGGTGGGACAGTCCTGAGGGCACTGGGAGGCAGGAGTCATGGCAGAGAATCAGGGAGGCAAAAGTGGTGGCAAGGGGAGAAGCCAGGGTTACCTTTCTTGGAGCCTCAGACCCTGCCAGGCAGTGAGGGTCTGGGTGGTATATTCCAACATCCAGAGCTTGTAGAACAGCATCATGTTAAGGACAACCAGCAGCACCAGACTAGGATGGAGACGGGGACAGAGCGGCAGCAATGAGGTGTGTCCTGGGGAGTCTCCTCCCTGGAAGATCCAGCCATGCCCACCCCAGAGGCTGCTCTTCTTAACTGCTGGGTCACCAGAAGCTTTGCAGTGATTGGGGGAAACGGAGGGAGGTCACAAGAGGGCAGAGGAGGAGGAAGAGAAAGAAGCACTCTAATCTGGAAGGGCTGGACATTGCCATGGAAGTCATTGGGGAGCGGAGGGGAGGAGAGTAGAGGGCTGGAGAGGAGAGATACATGGAAATTACCCAAAACCTGAGCCCTTGGGGAAATGAAGACAAGATGGAGAGGAAAAGAGATGAGGGGTGAAAGAAGTAGTCATAGAGCCAGTACCTGAGACAGATCCTAGTGGGAGCAAGGAAGAAAAAGAGGAGGAGGCAGAGGTTAAAAACAGACTAGAGTCGGGAAGCAGAAAACTGCAGTAAATCTGAGCCAGAGAGAAAGTGAGAGTATATGAGACGCACACTGGAGGCCAGAGAGCAAGATGAGGAGACCTGGCAAGGGGGAAGAAAGAAACACACCTCAAACAGGTTCTTAGGGTGTCGCAGGTGCTGAAGTTACCGAAGATTCTGCCTGCCAACCCAGCTTCAGGATACAATGGGGAAATCCCAGTGAGACTCCCCTCCCAGCTGAGACCCTAAAGCTTCCTGCCAATGCCTCACTTCCCAGTACCTCCCACTGTTCTGTACAAGGAACAGCCAACACCTCTTAGAGTCAGCTAGAATTGGGCAAAGAAGGGGCTGGGGGACAGGATAACCTGGAAACTGGGGACCCCCAGATGGAAGGGCGATTCACTAAGAGGCTGAGGATACTCTTTCTCTTCGTCTGAGTGGCTAAAACATGATTTTATAACAGCAGTTGAAGTGGTGGGGAGGTAAGGACCCAGGTAAACAAAAGCTCCAGAGTCACGTGGAATCTACTACTAGCCCTGGCTCATCCTTTGAAAGTCTCACAAACTTTTGATCAAGTTTCTTAAATCCCAGCTTCCTCCAAGGGGGACAATACACCTACCCACTGGAGTTGGTTAAAAAGGAATGTACTGTTTTTATGTGTTCAAGGGTGCTGTGGCAGTCACCTAATCTGGTGTCAATTTAAGGATTAAGAGTGTAGGAATGGAATCTAGGCTGTCAATCTGGAGATAGTCAGTGAGACTTCTGTGTGGGCATGGCCTTCTCCTGAGAATTCTGGGAAATCTGGTAATGCCTTCTTGTTGGCAGGAGACACTTCTCTCTGCCACTCCCTGGGAGACATTGCAGCTGACAAGACACATAGAACTACCCTAGTGCTCTGAGCCGGACAAGCCACATGGAAGCAACTAGACCTCTGAACCCGGAGAAGCCACAGAGATATCCCTGCCAGTGCTGAGATGCTTACAACACCACTGGACCCAAAGACTTTCTACCCACTGGCCTGTGATCGTCCTGCATTTGGCGTCATTGCATGTGTTTCATGAGTCTGAAGAGGATTTTATGGATTGGTATCAGACATATGGGCTAGTATCAGACATATGGCCTTGGACTGGA
This sequence comes from Echinops telfairi, assembly GCF_000313985.2. Classification (NCBI taxonomy): domain Eukaryota; kingdom Metazoa; phylum Chordata; class Mammalia; order Afrosoricida; family Tenrecidae; genus Echinops; species Echinops telfairi. The sequence continues at coordinate 541,885 of NW_022109066.1, forward strand.
CTGGGTTGTTTTCTTAATGTTCAATTGCTCTTGTAGATAAACCTCTTCCTTATACACGTGTGTCCACGGATTTGTTTCTCTAGTCTACCCAGACTCACACAGGTGCCTGCAGCAGGTCCTCCGAAAAGGGCGGTTATTATCATTGAACAAGGCATTACAGAGCATGTTGGAAAAGAGAAAGCGATAAAAAGGGGAGGTGAAACAAATGGGTGGGAAAAGGGCAGCGAAGAAAGAAAAGCTTATCTCATGCCTTAGAGCAGTGGTTCCAAACCTTCCTCAGGTCGCAACCCTTTAACACAGTTCTCATGCGGTGATGATGCCCAACCACAGCATTATTTTCGTTGCTACTTCATACTTGCAATTTTGCTGCTGTTATGAATCGGGCGACCCCTGTGAAAGGGTCAATTGACCCCCAAAGGGGTTGCGACCCACAGGTTGAGAATCACTGCCTTAGAGCTTGCCAAGTGCATGGATTTAAAACGATTTGCCTCACTTTTACAGCTGGCACCGACGTAAGGTAGAATTCCTTAAACCAACAGCTGAAAATGCCTGAGGCTCATCGACTCTGTTCTCCAACTTCTCCACCAGAAAATGTGCACAGCGGCCGAATTTCAATGCCGCTGTCTTTCACCGAAGAAGCGCTCACCCGCTCATCTGAGTGTGGGTGGCGTAGGAAGGAACTTAGTGCCAGTGCTTGGGCTTGTGCTCATGGTACTATCTTGCCTGTGCCACATGAAAGCTGAGGGCAGACACCCTGTGTGCTGGCGGGCTGCCTGTCCTTAAACTGTTGTCAGTAGACCTTGGCCTGGGCTCTACTGCGTTCCTTTTCAGCTCTGCCCGCTCCTCGCATGATCTTACTCACCACCACCACTTTCACATTGTCCATAATGCTTTAAACTTGTCAGCTTCCGGTTAAACTCCCTTCCTAAGCTCCAGAGCCCCAATCTCAGGTCATTTGTCACCTCCACCTGAACAGCCTGGACCTGCAGCTGAGGGCGTCCTAGACCATGTTTCGCTGTCAGATTTCCATTCATCATACAACCTTCCAGGTCCACTCAAGCCAGTACTTCACCTTTTTCAGCTCACATGACCGAATGTGGGCTTTACCTTCTAACATCCTCAGCTCTCATTTCAGTCTGACAGCCACTCTCATCTAAACCACCAGTGCCGTCAAACCAACTTTGATTCATGCCTCCATGTGTGTCAGATACTCCCCAGGTTGTGGGATGGCAACACTGAGAAGTAAAACTCTAGGACTCTCCTCCAAAGGGCCTGTGGGTGAGCACAGACTTCCATTTTCCTGGTTAGCAGGGAGTGCGTTCACTTCCACATGACCCAGGACTTCACCCAGATCACTGCTGTCCATTCTGACTTCTGGCCTCCAGTCCTTCCAGACCAAAGTCCTGTCTAAGTAATAGCCATCTATCTATAGACACACGTGCACGTGGATCTTCCCGTACATCTAATGACATCCTCTGTGGCTTCCTTCAGTGTTTGTTGGGGGTAAGGCTGTGCCCCGTCTCTGCCTCTCTGACAATGTTTCAGGGAAGGGCAGGAATGAACCAAGAGTGAACTCGAGAAAGGCTGAGCAGCATTTCCCAAAGTGGGCAATACTGCCCCACCTGGACGGTGCTGAAGTGATGCCGGGCCTGCCAACGCAGACACCTGTCCTTCATCCTGGGTTATGGCCATAGCACAAAGTTCTTAATTGCTGGGGGACACTGAGTAAGCTCACAGTCTAGAGCCTGAGGCTAGGCTGGTAGAGTCAGTCCCCCCCCGCCCCCCTCCCGCCAGGCACCCCCCATCCCCACCCTTGGATGCCGAGGGGTGGGAGGCCAGGCAGCAGCACTGCTGGGATACTAGTGGGCTGAACAAGTGGAAGCGGTGTTTGTACTCAGCTCAAAATGGCTCAGAAACACACCCAGTAGGTTGTACCCAGACTTATCCCCATTGACTTATCCATCAGACACTAGCGAGCTGGGTCCTCCCAACTCACCCCCTCCTCTCTTTGAGCTGCCTCTTTGCTTATCCTAGCAGTATCTTCCTGTACCAACAACTGAATCTGCTATTTTGTTATGCTATAGCAATTATCCTACACTTAGTCCTACATTGTAGTCAAGGGATTTGTCTGGCCACCCTGACCAGGTGTGGACCCTGGAAACCATAATCAGGACACTTCCTAATGCAATCTATGCCCCTACTGTGCCATCACCTTGAATTTCCAGCCTCGCCCACTTGAGAGGCATGGACGCTGGGACATTTTCCCCTGAATCCCAAAGGCCTGGCGTTCAGAAACTGCCCACTTCAGCAGAGAAGAGGATGCGTGGGTGCAGATTGAGAAGACCCAGAGAACCAAAGCTAACAGCCAGGGGCCCCACCACCCTAAAAGACGACAGATGGGCCAGAGACAGGAGAGAGGAGTCCTGGGTGGCCTGGTAGGAGAGCCTGGAGTTCCTTACACACAGCTGATGACCAACAGCAGCTTGGACACACTCTGCAGGTGGAAACCACTGGCGCTGTCCTCAGGGATGTGCCGGGTCTGCGTGGAACCTGGGGGAAACAAAGAGGCTGTCACCTGTGTAGTCCATGAGTCCAATGACTGCAACAATACTGGCTACACGGAGAACATGAGGAAATGACCAAGGCTTCGTCGCTGATGTTGCTGCTACAATATGATAGACAGACGCCACCCTCCAAAACTAGAACGCAAGTCCTTTGAGGACAAGGCTGAGGCAGGCAGGGTGGAAAACTGGAAAACCAACAAACCTCTGTCCTAGGACGCATGCAGGACATGGGAGAAGATACAGCAGTGATGTGCGACCACAAAGCTAGTGTCTAGCCCTGGTGTGACCCCTCACCAGCCATGTGACATCGGGCAAATCACCCTGTCCTTCTGAGAGCCAGTTTTCTCAGGCGTATGGAAAACACCTAACATGGTAGTGCCCTAGTTGAGGTTGGGCAAGGGGCACAGAGTCTGCAGCTGTCTTCCTCACAGTCCTCATCCAGCTCAGAGCAGCCCTCCTGGGTGTGCAGAGCCCAGCTTGGAAAACAGCACTGGTTGGTCTTTAAAGTCCCGATGGCTCCCCGAGACTGAGCAGAGTCATGACTGAATCATCACGTGAACATACTCACGCAAAGAGGAGCCTGTGAACAGCTGGGGGAGAGGGAGGGAGAGACCGAACTAGCAAGGGAGTCCACTGCCTGTTGGGTTTACGGGCCAAGGTGTGGTGGGGGTCCTAATTTGGATCTCTTGATCTTTGTGACCTGAGGTAATCTCTGGGATCTGGGCTTAGGCTTCTCTCTGGTGCATTTTTCGAAGAATCTAGAAGGTGCGCACCTGACGTTCTGCAGGTAGCAGTCCAGCATAGACAACGTGGAGGCAGAAGCCCAAAGCTCTGGATATATAGCACAATATGGGTTTAAAAGGAGCTGGAGAACTTCGAGGGTAAAGAGAAACAGGTTGATCACTGAAGTCTGGTGCAGGTGGGGAACAGCTTCAAATGTAATGACTCAGGTACCGATGATATACAGACCATTCTCTCAAGGTACAAAATGAGTGTGCTCTCCCATGCCTTGACACAGGAAAGAAGCTCCAGGCCAGAGCCTGGCCTAACTCCACCTGGCACACACCTGCCACGTGTTTGATCCTGTGGCCCACTTCTTCATCAGTGGGGGTGGTGACAGGGCTCATCACCTCTTCAAGGTGAGGGACCCGCAAGTGGGCATGGGGACGCTTTCTCCTCCGCACTGTTGGGGGCTTGCTGGTCTTCTCCTTGGGAGACTGTCTGTGCATCTCAGCCAGGTAGGTAGTTTCTGTTTTGGTCAGCTCGCTCTCTGTTAGAGCCAAGAAGGTCATGTCAGAGGTCATCTTCCCACACCTACAACCCCATCTGTTGACCTTCAGAGTCCATGCTCTCAAGCCCCTGAAAGGAATCATGTTCTCACACAGCCATCTGGGAAATTGGAGGGTAGGGCAGAGGTCCCTCTGAGATGCCTCTGTATCTAAGGAAATCTCTCTGAGACCCAGCTAAGGCTCGACTCTGGGTTATTCAACTCCCTGGAGAGCCACATGTTGCCCACAACTGCAAATGTACCCTTGTGGACACAATTTGGAACATATGACACTCTTCCTAATAGAGGCATTTCCCGCTCTTTGCAGTTTCCCCCTAGAGTAGAGCCCACACTGTCACCACTAGATTGAATGCTTTGTTACTCTTGTCGTTGTAAGGGGATGTGCTAGATCCTGAAGGACTCTCATAAAATTATTATCTAGAAAAACATACATGCACACACCCCCTTTTTATATCCATTTTGTGCAGGCTTATGAGTCCCATACAACCAACCCAATGTCTCGGCCTCCCTTCCCACTCTCCAAGTCTCCTGCCCCCTGAATGGGGGCAGCTGGACCACTGGCCATTTTCTCCAGGTCTATCGGCAGGGATGACTGTAGTGCACACCTAAATGGCGGAAGTAGTCCTCTAGCCCACTCCAGAAATTCTTCTCGATGAAGCTTTTCACCAACCCCCAAGGCTGTTTTCGATAGCGCAGCTCCGTAGAGACCCTGAGGAACAAGCCAGAAATGGGTCAGTCATTTCTTAGGCAGACCCTCTTCTGCTAGACAAAGGAACATTCAGATTTAAGACCAGAGCACCTTCCCGTGCTTCGTGCACCTGACAGGCTGCCGTGGTTCTCCAGAGCTGCTCCCACAGAGATGCCTCTGTGGGCGGCTCTAACGAGCAGGACTTTCGCCTCTCACTCTTTTTTCCTTTTTTAAAAAAATATTTATTTATTAAAACAGTTTCTTGGGGGCTCTTACAACTCATAATAAACCATATAGCATCTGTATCAATTAGATTCATACATATGTGGCCATCATTCTTCTCTAGACATTTACTTTCGATTGAGCCCTTGGTATCAGCTCCTCTTTTATCCCTCCCCCAACCCACCCTCGTGACCCCTTCATAAATCCTAAATTATTATTCTTTTCATACCTTACACTGTCTCCCTTCCCCCATGGTTGCTGTCGTTTGTCCCCTTGGAGGGGGGTTGTGGTTATGTGTTGATCATTGCGATCGGTTTCCCCACCTTCCCCCTACCCTTCCGTATCGCTATTCCCATTCCTGTTCCTGGGTTCCAGGTGTCCTGGGCTCTTATCTCTTATCAGTGCCTGTTAGGAGGCTACAAGTCAGGAGTCAGAATGATGGCTCTGCGTTTCCCAAAGAAGGGCACACAAAACATTTTCATTGCCAGGGAGCCAATGAGTAATTCTTTTTTCTGAAAATAGGGTGGAAGGCCAAATAAGTTTGGGAACCTCTGCTCTAGCGGGTAAGGCTTTCTCTCCATGCTGGATCTGGGGGGGCGTTCCCTGGAATCAATCTTCCCCAGGGTCTAGGAGTCTCTCAGTTCTGGGATCCTGGATCGAAACAACATGTTTGACTATTCTGATTTGGTGGAAGTAGGTTTTTGTTTCTTTCTTTTATCTCTCATAAAATATGATGCAGTCCCTGCTCAAAGCAGCCAATGCACAGCGAGGACCGTAGGGCCGGCCCCACCATGAGACACGATGTTCCCTCACTGACCCAAAGTGCTACAGCGGACAGCACTGCCCCATGCACAGTGGGGCGAAGGGAGTGCAACGAGGGGAGCAAAATAACCAAGTCCCCGAGGAATCCTCACTTCAGACTTGGGGGACAGGGCTTGGCACCTCATCAGACTTGATTGGAAAGCATACATAAGGGTTAGCAGCCAGACCTGGAACTATTTATTGGGTGTGTTTTTTTCTTGTTTTGTTTCTGTTTGTTTTTCTTTCACCCTATGTCTATCTATATAAGGTAGGCAGGACGAACAATCCTGGGGAGAAAACTACAGGACCAGTGCTTCCGGGGGATGGGGTGACATGGGCGAGGAGGGGGTGGGGAAGGGGAATGGGAGGCAACAAACTCAGGGGTAAGGGAACAACAAGAGATCTAACATTTATGGCGAGGAGGGCCTGTAATACCTGGTGGGGTTTAATCAAGAGCAATGTATCTGAGCAGAATTACCGAGAGCCAAATGGAAGGTGAGCATGATAGTGGAATAGGAGGAAGATGAAAGGAAATACAGGAAAGAAATAGGAGGTAAAAGCTATTTCTAGAGGCGTAGTTATAGGCATGTGTATACTGTATATATATATGAGTATAAGCCAAGTTTTTCAGCACATTTTAAATTCAGTTTTTGTGGTAAAATTAGGTACCTCGGCTGATATTTGAGTCAGCTTATACTTGGGTATATACGGTAATGTAAATATACTAATTTATAATAGAATGGATAGAGACCAATGTACATATGTTAAGTATTAAGGTAGCAGATGGACTTTTGGCCTTTACTCAAGGACTCCCTTAAAACAAGAATACTTTGTTCTAATAACCTGCCATTCTTTGATACCCACCTTCCCAACACGATCAATGAAGACAAAATGGGTGCATAAGCAAATGTGGTGAAGAGAGAAGATGGTGCCTGGCTATCAAAAGATATAGCACCTGGGGGTCTTAAAGGCTTGGAGTTAAACAAGCAGCCACCTACCAGGGAGGCAAATAAGCCCATGTGGAAGCAGCACACCAGCCTGTGTGATCAGGTATCAAAAGATTCAAAACAAACAACTATATCGATGCAAATGAGGGGGTTTGGAATGGAGACCTGAAGCCCATCTGTAGACAATTGTGGGATATCCCCCACAGAAGGGTTATAAGGATGAGATGATTCAACCAAGATGCAGTATAGCAGCAGCAAAACACATATCATTCATCTAGTTCCTGAACGTTTCCTCCTCCCACTACCATGACTCAGTTCTACCTTACAAACCTGGCTAGACCGGAAGACACACATTTGTCCAGATAAGCACTCTCAACACATGGAATTCAGGATAAGCCCCTCAGGATAAACCCCTCAGGAACAGTAGTGAGAGTAGCGATATTATGACAGTAGGGGGTTGGTTGGGGAGGAGGAAGGGGAGAAAGGGGAACCCATCACAAGGTTAGATATATAGCGCACACCCCTGCCCCCAAAGGGGACGAATAACAGAAATGTGGGTGAAAGGAGACAATGGACAATGTGAGATATGAAATAATAATAACAATATATAATTGATCAAGGATTCATGAGGGTGGGAGGGAGGGGAAAAAAGAGGAGCTTATACCAAGGGCTCAGGTAGAAAATATTTTGGAAAAGATGATGGTAACATGTGTACAAATGCTTGATACAATTGACATATGGAATGGAATAAGAGCTGTAAGAGCCCCCCCAAATGACTATATATATCTCACACCTCAGGGGAACTCCCCTTACAGGGTTGTGACCTGATGGAGCAGTGGCTCTCAACCTTCCTCATGCTGCAACCCTTTAATACAGTTCCTCGTGTTGTGGTGATCCTCCCCTAACCATAAAATTATTTTCATTGCCACTCATAACTGTCATTTTGCTACTGTTATGAATTATAATGTAAATATCTGATATGCAGGATGTATTTTCATTGTTACAAATTGAACATAATTAAAGCTTAGTGAAAAATCACAAAACAATATGTAATTATATATTGTGAAATATTTATGTGTTTTCTGATAGTCTCGGACGACCCATTTGAAAGGGTCGTTCAACTCCCAAAGGGGCTGCGACCCACAGGTTGAGAACTGCTGTACTAGGTTGTGAGTCTTGCTAGAATTTGCTCACTTTATCTCCACAACCACCAAGCCGCAGCAACTTCTCCGTAAACAAACCCAACCCAAGCAGTGGGACTTAATGGTTAAGCAAGGTTTCCAAGGCTGGAATCTTTATAAAAAGCTGACAACCACAACTACTTTCTACGGTGGATTTGGATCACCTCCAATCTTTCTACCACCAGCTGAGCGCTTAAAAATGGAGCCACTGGTGTTCCTTCTGTAGGAAATTAAGGGAGACGAATTCCTTTTCTTTCTCAAGCTACAAAGATTTAGTAAGTGATGCACTTGGAATTTGGAAGCTAGCATAAAATCCTTAGCCTCAGTAATGATTATATATATAGTACGTATGTATAATTATCTATCTATCTATCTATCTATCTATCTATCTATCTATCTATCTATCTATCTATCTATCTATCTATCTATCTATCTATCTATCTACCTATCTACCTATCTATCTATCTATCGTACATGCCAGTGAGAACAATGAGGCAATCTGCTCCTGAAGATTTACAGCTTTGGAAACCCTATCTGGGGCACTATGAGTTGGAATCAGTTGGATGATAATGGGCTTGGTTTGGTATATACTATGTAGGGAGCCTTGTGGTGCAGTGGGTTAAGCATTGAATTGCTAACCACAAGGTCAGTGGCTCAAACCCACCAACAACTCTGGGTGGGGGTGGGGGGAAGAGATGGGGAGGAGATGAGGTTTCTTGGTCCTTTAAAAATACACAGTCTACAGATCTGCCTTGGAAGAGGTGCAGCCAGAGTGCTCCTTAGAGGCAAGGATGATGAGACTTCGTCTTACATGCTTGGGACATGTTGTCAGCAGAGCAGGCCCTGCTGGTGACATAGTGTTTGGTAAAGTAGCAGGGCAGTGAAAAAGAGGAGGGCCCTCAATGAGGTGAACTGACACCGCAGCTGCAACACTGGGCTCAGATACAGGAACAACTGTGAGGATGTCACAGGACCTATCAAGGTTCTTTCTCTTGCGCATAGGGTTGCTCTGAGTGGAACCCACTGACGGTACCTCATAACAACACAGAGTTACAGACTCAGAAACCCACAGGGCAGTTCTACCTTGTGCTTGAGGGTCACTGTGAGTTGTGATTCACTCAATGGCAGAGAGTGAGGTGCAGTTTCTGCCTTCATTGAATTCTTTCTGGCCATTAACTAGTACTATGAATAGCTTTGCTCTTGGAGAGAGTTTGAATGTGGATTGTTACCACTCCCCTAGCCAGCCTTGGGAGGGGCACCCAGCCCTTAAGGACTTGATGGAATGTGTGTTACCAAGAGACAGAATGGAGCCTTTGGGACTTACCCATAGAACTGCTAAGCACCAGGTCTGCACTTTGAAACCCCTAACTCAGTGGTTCTCAACCTTCCAATTGCCGCGACCCTTTAATACAGTTCCTCATGTTGTGGTGACCCCCAACCATAAAATTATTTTCATTGCTACTTCATAACTGTAATTTTGCTACTGTTATGAATCAGGTGACCCCTGTGAAAGGATTGTTCAACCCCCAAAGGGATCACAACCCACAGGTTGAGAACTGCTGTATTGTATCCCTCCCCAAATCCCTTACCACAGATGGGCTGATCATTCCACATCACATCAGGGGGGATGATTACATCACTACAGAACTGCCAAAGTGCACCACTGTATAACAGCCAAACCACTGAAAGCCCTGGTTCAGCCATGTTAACACATATTTCTGGTAGCGTATAATTAAATTCATGACAGAGGCTACAAAGTCCTTCATATTGAAACTTCTACTTGGTCTCCCTGGCTACCTTTTGAGGTTGGTGGAGCAAGTGGGCTTATCCCCATTTTAGAGATGAGAAGACAGGTTTAGAATATTTCAGCAAACTGAGGCTACCAACCAAAGGTTTCTGATGGCAAGAACAGGTTCTTTTCATGACCTCACACAGCCTTCCTTCCACCAGGGCACCCACTGCTGCCAAAGCCTGCCAGCCAGCCAAGGGGAAGCTGGGGCCTGAAGTCTGGCCATTGATGCTGGAAGGGAAACGACACACTTTCTCCTTCATCATTTCCACATTGAAGAGTAACTTGCTGCCCATCCTAGCTTTCGCCTCTGCCCTGTGCCCCGGACTTTGTCAGCTGTTTCTCAGGTGTTCTGTCTCCCGATCTCTTCTTCTTCCCACACCCTCCCAGTTCCAGTTCCTCCCTTCCCTGAACTGCAGACCTTCTCTGGAGCTCCTCCTTAGGCTCATTTGCTCCGCCCTTGAAGCTGATGCTCTCCCTGTTGAGGGTGTCACCTTGCCCTGACCCCATCGTCTACTCAGGGACTTCCACGTGAGCACATCTGTATTTGGAGCTGCCTGCCTTCCTCATGCACCAACTATCTCCTCTGCTAAGGGTGGGTAGCTTTCTGAAACAGTCTACCTGTGGCCAACCAGCTACCTAGATGTGGACTAGGCTGAAAAGCAAGCAATTGGAATCCTCTCCTAGGAATCTGAACTTGCGATCCGTAGAGCATGTGGGCAAAAGGGCAGGAAGGTAGAGGAGAGCTGGGGGCGCTGTCGGCGAAGAAGGAAGAGGAAGGGCAGGAGCAGGAGAGAGGAGAGGGAGGAGGAGGCGAGCAGAGTACACAACAATCAGGATGAGGATGAGAAAGACACGGGTCCTTTTTGATTCCTTCCATTTCATTTGAACAACTTGACTCCACTTCTCCTTACAACCAAAGTCCTTGGCTCAAGACCGGATTCTTTCCAAATGGGTTGTGTTTTGACTTTTCAATTGGACATATACACTTTAAGACCAGGGCTTAAATTTCTTTCTCTCTTGGAATGTGCTTCAAGACTCGACCACCAGTTGCATTAAAAGCATGCATTTCTCCAGCACTGTCTGGTTTCACTATGTGCAGGGGCTGGGATGGGAGCAGTGAATGAATGTGGCCCTGCCCCTCATGAGTGTGCATTTGAGCATGGGAAGACAAACAGTAAATCAGCTAAGGACAATATGCCAGGAAAAGCACAGGTGTGCAGTGCTAAGTCCTGGGCTCAGAATTCTAGCAGCATGACTCTGGGCAGTGATTTAACTTGCATGAGCCTCTATTTTTTTAAGTTGAAGAATGAGGGTAAAATTTTTACTTGGTTATTGCTCCAGTTAATGCACATAAGGCACCTACACAGTCTTTTAGAACCCATAGAGAGTAGCTATACAAGTTTTGTAAAGATAGGAGACGAGCCAGGCAGGGTGTGATATAGCAATGATGAAAAATACAACTTTCCTGTAGTTCCTAAATGCTTCCTCCCCACCCCCACTATCATGATCCGAAATCTACCTTGCAAGTCTGGCTAGATCAGAGGATGTACATTGGTACAGATAGGAACTGGAAATACAGGGAATCCAGGGCGAATGATCCCTTCAGGACCAGTGGTGTGAGTGGCGATACTGGGAGGGTAGAGGGAGAGTGGGTTAGAAAGAGGGAACCAATTACAAGGAACTATATGTGACCTCCTCCCTGGGGGACGACAACAGAAAAGTGGGTGAAGGGAGACGTCAGACGGGGCAAGATATGACAAAATAATAATTTATAAATTATCAAGGGCTCACGAGGGAGGGGGGAGCAGGGAGGGAGGGGAAAAATGAGGACCTAATGCCGGGGGCTTAAGTGGAGAGGAAATGTTTTGAGAATGATGAGGGCAATGAATGTACAAATGCCCTTTACACAATTGATGTATGTATGGATTGTGATAAGAGTTATATGAGCCCCTAATAAAATGATTTTTAAAAAATGATAAAGAGTAAAAAAAAAAAGTTCTGTAAAGGGATGCAGAGAGAAAAAGAAGGAAGAAAAAGGTAGTACATTAGGATGGGGAGGTGGAATGCCTCAGAGGCTTCCATTGTCTATAACCTACAACTCCCTTCTTCCCCACAGGAATAAATGAGCAGTCTCCATCGGAAAGTGCTCCCCTTCCCCCAATCCCACCCCCAAGCACAGCATCTGCTGTACCACTGAAGCCCTGAGGATGTCATACCTGAGTCGACTCTTGTTCCGAGCCACACGTGTGAGCGTGTAGCGATTGATGGTGTAGAAGTAGTCATGGTACGGCACGTCATGCGTGAGGACTTCAGCATCAATCACGTAACACTCACTCTCTTGGCTCGCCTTATACATGGTCTATATGGAGGAAAAGGCTCAGATAAAATGAAGAGAAGCAAGAGAGACAACGCACCTCTCCCACTACGCCATCCCGTCACTTCTGAGAAGACTCCCGAACCACTGGAAATGGCAGGATGTGCGCCTGCAGAAGGGAGCCCCTGCCGCATCAGACCACGTCTGCTTCCAGCGACATCTTCCTCCCCGTACCCTGAACCCTCCACAGCAGAGTAGAGGGGTTACCAGCCCCTCCTGACCCCAACTCACCTGTGTCTCCCTGACAGTGGCAGTTTTGGGAGCCAGCGGGTTGGTAAGGGTGATGGTATACAGGATCACTCGGCTCTGGTTTCCATTCTCCTCCTTTTTCCACGGGTGAAAAATGATACCTGAGGGTAGACGGGAGCCCTGGAATGAGGGCGAGGAAGAAGCACCCTCCCGTCTGAATTTCTCCTCCAAGCGACCTCCCTTTGACTCTTCTGCTTGCCGACTGACCCCCAGATGGTGGTCAGAGGAGGGCTAACGCTGAGCGGCTACATCTGCTCCGAGGAGCAAGGGCAGGCAGGGGAGTGGGGTGGGAGGAGGAGGAGTCAAGGCAGAAAGAGGCTCATTATAGCATTGCCAAGATTCCACACACAAGGCTCCAGATGTCGATTGTCCTGGGCCAGGCAAGAGGTCTCGGGGCCACCTACAGGGTTCTGGCAACACTGGAGCCACTGTGAGGAAGGCCTCGGATCCCTTGGGAACAAGTCCTCTCCTCTAGGCTTGACCTCCCCATGCCCTCAGCATTTCTTCTCTGCGCAGAGGGGCAAGCGGGTGCCCAAATGTTTTCTCACTGAGTGGAATGCTACAGTCCCGGCAGAGGTGAGGAGGTGAGGCGGGAACGCGAAGGGCCTGAGCATGAACTCCTAGCTATGAATCCTGGCTATGCCCCTGGACAAGTAAGCAGCACGGCTGTGAGGGTCAGCACCCCCATCAGTTCCATGGCTGTCACCCTACCCCCAGGCAAAATTCAATCGGATGTGACAGCCTGGCGTGGAGGGAGTCCCCACCAGTAAGGAAGGGGACACCATGAAGGAGAACTGGTGACTCTGTGGTCGAATCCTGGCCAACAAAGTGGGAGACCCAGGTTCCATTGCCCATCAATGCATCGCATGTGCTGCTGCCACCCCTCTGCCAGCAGAGACTTGTGTACTACTATGATGCTGACGAGGCTTCAGCAGCGCTTCTAGGAAGAAAGGCCTGGTGACCAACCTCTGAACACCAACCCGTGAAAACCCTGTGGATCACAAGTGATGAGGCAAGGCTGGGCCACATTAGGGACCACCGTGACGTCCACTCACAACAAGAGCTAATACGGAGCAGCAGCACTTCTGAACCAGACAGTGGTTTTGTTAAGGCCAGGACTTGTTCCCTGGTGAGTGACTGGGGCCCAGCACTGAGTATCTGGGGTGCAAAAGCCAAGCAAGGAAGCTGTTGCTTTTGTGGAAAGAGGGGGTCAAAGGGGCTCTGTGGGAACTTGTCCAGTAGGGGGACCTGGAAGAGGAGGACGTGGAGCAAGAGGGAAGAAGAGGAAAACAGAGGTGGAGTGGACAGAGTGGGAAGGGGCAGGTGGGGCCAGCTCAGCCTGGGCCAAGAACGGACCGGAGAAGCGCCGCTGCTCCATGAAGTCCCTCTGGAAGGGCGAGTCAGTGAAGAGGAGGTCATAGAGCTTGTCCACGCTGAAGTTGAAGACTTCGTTCACATACTGCCGGCCGCTCAGGTCCTCGTAAAAGGCTTGGACCTCTCCTGCAGGGAGAGAGAACAGGGGTGGTGACAGGGGTGGTGATGGCAGGGAGCAGGAAGGCCCAGGGCCATCTCTCAGAGCATGTGCACGCAAATGGGAAACTCAACTAAGGGCAAACAGGGTGCCCCCAGCCCTGGGAACATTGCTTCAGTCTCCTTCCTTCTTGGTGTGTGCGTGTGTGTGTGTGTGTGTGTGTGTGTGTGTGTGTGTGTGTGTGAGAGACACCATTCACTCTGGCTGGCACTCTGCTCTTGAAAGAGTTAGGGGATTCACTGTTGTTTTTAAACACAATTGAACCCCCCACCCCCATTCCATTGACCATTGACTAACATGCAAATAAAGGACTACCGTATATACTTGAGTATAAGCTGACCCGAATATCAGCAGTGGAACCCAATTTTACCACAAAACTGCATTTTAAATGTGCTGGAAAAACTTGGATTAACACGAGTATCTATGGTAATTCCTGAGCCTGCATCAGTTAGCATGAAATGGAGTTAGGAATGAATGGCACAGGCATCTTTGAGGGGCACTGACTAATCTGGAATACTGTTTATCCAAAAGTTTCAAGACCCGGTGGCAGTGTCCTCAAGTGCACAGGTGTGTTTTCCTTCCATACAGTGGCCTCTGGTTTTCACGGTGAACTAGGTTTTTCCTGGTGAACTAGGTGAAGGTTTACTGATCATTGTTTCACACTCACCTCACTCAACAGTTCATGCACATTCTAATTCAACTCATCCATCCCCTCAGTGGACCAGAAGAGATGCTACTGCATGCCCGCCCCCTGTTTCCACTCCTCCTTGCCTCACCCGCTGAGCTGTGTCCTTAGGTAAACGCTGTCCTTTTGATGCTAAGTGGATGAGTTCAGTTCAAGACGTGAAGGGTAAGGGTCATTGTCTTGGCGGTTGCACCAGTGTCCACCCAGCTGGTAAGTAAGCCCCGCCTCTTTGATGATTTCATTTTAAGAAACTTTACTCTTCTGAATTGTTTCATCTGCTCCAGGAGCATCCATCTGTGGATTTGTGTGCATTGCCTGGTGCTTTCCCAGGCCTCAGCACTCTGCAGCCATAGCACTGCCCGGCTGCAGGTGGTGATGTGGTCTCATGCAGCATACTGGCATTCTGAGGAGACTACGGAATAGTTGAGGAGCATCCCGGGAGGCCAGTGCCTATGACTGGCAGGGGAGCACAGCACAGCAGGTCAATGTTCACATCCTAGTTTCTTGGAAAGGTATGTGGTGCCCAAGTTATACAACCATTTCCACTGGCCCTGGATGCTGGCTGGGGGTGAGAGACTAATAACAGGTCATGAAACTACTACAGGTAAACCACAGGGGAGACTGTCTGCAGAACGCTAACCATTTCCTTATCACTTTATTACCAAGTCAATGGAGGTGAATCACCAACCAATATAACGAACACTGAGGATTTGACTTCTCTCCACGGATTGTAAGAAGTAGCATTGTCCTGTGAACACTCAATTTGTAGAAGGCTATGGGGGACAGTGGGAGCCCAAAATCCACCTGCAGAGCATCTACTCAGATTAAGCCTGTGGCAAGTCACCTCTAGCCACAGGCAAGGGTCCTCAAACAGCTTTACTATCAGATAGAGATTAATGTAAACTTGATTATGGCAGATCAAAAATAGTATAATTTGACACTTGGTCAGTTGATCTCCATCTTGACCCATCCTGAATTTGTTCTAGGCACAAGTATTTTTTACTTGTTCTGTCACAAAAATTTCTTCCCTGGCCTTTTAATTATTGATAAAGGTCTTTACTCTTTATATGTATTTTATCTTTATATTATTCTTATTCTTTTTGGCATTTTAAAAATTGTTTCTGTTGGGCTTCCAGTTTGTGAAGCACAGGAGTAGATGCATAGAGAGTGAGGGCTGTGAGGAGCAATCAATAAATGTGGGAGTGGGGAAGGAGCACTAGAATTGATTGCGATACAATATACAACTCATTTTAAAAGCAATTTAACCATGGAAATGTATGTGAATACTATGTCAAAAAATCCACTTAAAAAAAAAAAGAAAAAGAAGAAACCAAACCTGACCACTGGTTACCACGGGAGAAGGGGGAAGAGTTGTTGCTTAGGGGACATTGCGTTTATGTGACTAATGGTGGAATAATTTGGGAAGGGTTATCAATAATGGTTGTACAACATGAAGAATACAGTCAATGGCACTGAATTATACAAGTATAAGTTGTGGACAACAAGTATAAGAATGCTTTGTTGTGTATGTTTTTGCCACAATTAGAAAAAAAGTATTACACTAATAACAATGAGTAGAAGGAAGAAGAAAAGGTTCTAGAATGTAATATGGTGACAGTTGTGTAGCTCTTCTTGATATACTGTAATTGAATTATGGAATTGAATGGCATGTGGATGAAGTGCTTATAAAACTGTAAAAAAAAAGAAGTAGCATTGTCCTGAGTGAAGTCTTAGAAGCTGACCCTATGCAGGGATAAGTAAGAAGGTCTCTACTTAGAATTATTAGAAAGAAGTGGAGTCTTCAATATCTACATGACCAGGAAAGCCTTTTCCACAAGCCCTCAGAGTGGAATCACTAATGGTTTTGCATTTATCTTGAGAACATTTCCATTCAAATCTAATTACTGCCAGACAGCAGCTGAGTGGCACCTTTCTTGCATTGTATCTGTGTGAAGGACAGAGATGCAAGACAAACTCATACTAACAGGAGGTCCATTTGGGGATGAGACCAGACAGTGGGGCAGTGCATTAACTGTTGAGCAGTGAAAGACCAAATGCAGAGAGATGAGGACCTGCAAAAAGGAATGTATGGTAATAACAAAATGGACCTTTAAAAACAAAAACAAAACTCTGGTACCCACACTTTCACCAGGAACTAAGAGACCAGACTCCACATATAGACATCCATCCTTTTAATCTTCAGATAAAGAGACGAAGGACCACGCTGTGCCTCTTTCCAAATCCCTACCTTCATCATGAGTGTCAGAAGAGTCACTGAGATCAGTGGGGATGTCTTCATTGTCATTGAAGTCCAATGAAGGGGAGTTCACCGGTGCAATGATCTCAATCTTCTCCCCTAGGATGTTGTCGATGGCAAGCTCTTTCTCCAGGGA
The DNA here is from genome assembly GCF_000313985.2 of Echinops telfairi. Taxonomy (NCBI): domain Eukaryota; kingdom Metazoa; phylum Chordata; class Mammalia; order Afrosoricida; family Tenrecidae; genus Echinops; species Echinops telfairi. The sequence goes on from NW_022109066.1 coordinate 558,600, forward strand.
CCCATCACCCTCCAGCACCTCCTCCTCCAGAGGAAGACCGTCAAACTGGAGTGGAGACAGAGGAGTTACCCAGTAGAGACCATCTGACCTGGATCTAGTCTCCAAAGGCAGATTCGGGAGGTCTAGGTCAGAGAATTCTACACATTCAAGACATAGCTGTTTGGGAGCGGGGCTAGAGTCAACCCTGCCACGGAAGATATGAGCACACAGTGCACGATGCCATCTTCTCATGCTCACCCTTAGAGCAGCACATCGGGCCTCACCAGTGGAACTAGTCACATCACCCATCAGTCACATCATGCATCCTGGGATCACTTCGCCACCACCCTGTAACAATGCCAGCCTATCCCTAGGCAGTACCTTATCCCCAATGCCCAAATGATTTAATAAGTGTATTTAAAATTCAACATCCTACTAGTCCAGGATGGGAACAGGCACAATCATTTCCACTTTAAAATTAATATCAGAGGCAAAAAACGGTGACCAGGAATGAAATGAATACTGTTTCCATTCTAAGTTCGGGTGGCCCTGATCCCAAAGCCAATGGAACACAAGGCTGCCTTTCCTGAGACAGGTTTACTAAGGAACGCCACCTCTTCTTCGGTGTGCCAGGACACATCCTGTCCTCTTCCTTCATTGATTTCTATCTCCTCTAAAACGAAGTCCTAGAAGACAGATATTCTGGTTACATATTTTATATCTTCCAGAGTCTAGCATGGTAGGAAAATAAAGGCAAATCTTAGACACACAATACCTATTTACTGAATGAGTGAATAAACAACTAACAGGTAGTTCTACAGTTCTATGTGTATGACTTTGCCTTTTACATTTTTCTATTTGAGGCAAGTGGATCATGAGAGTTTATTTGGAATAGTTAATTTTTTAAAAATCATACATAGGAGGTATGCTAGAGACATGTTGATACAACAGATTGCAAATAAAATCGCAGCCAGCCTAAAGATGCTGGCAATGCACAATGTGCTTCTGAAGGGATGTGGGTGCCCGGGGCACCCCTAGTCTCAGAAGATGCACCCCCGAAGGGTGGGGAGCACAGTGACTGGCCTGCTGCTGAGATGACTTTGACTTCTGAGCCAAACCCCACTAACACTGAGTTGATTCTGACTCCCAGCAACCGCAGAGGACAGAGCAGATGTGCCCTGCTGGGCATTTTCATGGCAACATAACCGCTGCGTGTTTCTCCTGCAGAGCGGCTGGTGGGTTCCGATCACTGACTTCAGGAGTAATAGGCAAGCACTTAACTACTGCACCATGAGGACTCCTGACTTTCAATCGAGATGATGGGAGGGGAAAAAGACCTAGCGTAGTTTTCCACTCTCCGGACCGTGAAAGACGCTCTGGTGGCCTTGAGCACTGGACTGCTGGATGGGTGATTCAAACTCACCAGCTGCTCAGTGGGAGAGCAATGAGGCTTTCTACTTGCATAAAGATGTACAGTCTTGGAAACTCAAACAGGGCCTCGATGGTTGTGGAGATATAAGCTGTGATTTTATGTGGCACGTCTCGGTTAGGGGGTGGTATTCAGTTGTTTGCTCAAACATTAGCCCAGATGCAGTAAGTAAATGTGATTGAATCCCTGGCCTTAAGTAAAGCCCACTGCATTCCATAATACTGATGGGCCCTATCCTATCATTCAGAGATCTTAAGAGCAAAGAGAGAGTTTCCCTAGAGTGCATTCCGCCTCTAGACTGTAAGTAAACATTTTGCCAGAATTCCTCCTCTTCCTGTCACCTGCCCTACAAATACAGGATGCATGCTGTGGGATGTCAAGCCCATCACCTCATCTACAGAGTTTAGACTTGCCAGACACCACAACTGCATGAGCCAACTCCTAAAAATCAGTCCATTGACCTCTACAGATCTGCATCTTGACCTCCATCTCTCCACGTTGCTGCCTCCTGCTGTCAGCTCGTTGCTATCCTGGTCACCGAGCAGCATGTCTCCACAGAGTCTTCTTTTTAAAAATGGTTTATTGTGAATTAGGAGAAGGTCATCAAAGAGCTTCCTTGCCTTTAATCTGCATGGAGGCAGGTGACCAGACCTTTCCTTCGGAGGCGCTGCTGGGTGACTCACACAGCCAACCTCTTGGTGACCAGGTAGTGCACTACCCTGGTGGTGTTGAGGTTACATAGTGGGCTGTGATCTGCAAGGTCAGCAGTTTGAAACCTCCAGCTCCTCCTTGGGAGAAAGATGGGGCTCTCTACTCCTGTAAAGAGCTCGTCTTAGAAACCCACAGGGGCAGTGCTACCCAGTTGTAGGCTCACTGTGAGTTGGCATCAACTTGACGGCAGTGAGGTTTTTTGGGTTGGTTGTTTTTGTGAATGGCAATTGAGTAGATGGCAATTGGTTTGGTTTTTAGGGACTGTGCATATTAAATGTGGGAGAAAAACAGGGCTTTCTGCCCCAGTAAAGATTTACAGTTTCAGGGGCAGTTCTACTTTGTCCTCTGGGGTCACCATGAGTCAGAGTTGACTCGATGGCAGTGAGTTTGGTTTGGGAACCCTAAGAGAGGAGCTGAATTAAGTACCCACCACGAGCAACCCTCAAATAACAGACTTGAGTCAGGAGTCCTGAGTATAATACCAGGTTCTCCTTGGCTTTAGCACCAAACTCTCTCCTTCTTCTACATTAGGTCAGGGAAGGGTGCTGGCACAAAGATGGAGAAGGAACACGGAAAGTGGTCTAAGATGGGCCCACAGACTCAAAAGCTAATATACAGGCACGGTGAAGAGAGATGCTCCCAGGAACGGTTTCTGTCCCCTTGGAACTGAAACAAAATCTTGCATCCAAGGTGCCTAGAACCCAGCTCTGGACCCTGGAGCTTCACTGCTAGAATGGAGAGAGCACCATCTGCTCCATGATGCCCCTGAACTTGGTTCCTGTGGATTCGAATAAGCTAGGAAGCTCCAGTCACTGGGCTGGGGTAGAAGCAAAGGGCTCCTGTCCATACCGAGACGGGGGCTTCGCTGCTCCCCGTGGAAGTCAGTGTGCTGTTGGTGATGGATTTCTTGGGCAGCTGTGGGCTGACATCTGGCTTGGTCTCTATGCTGCTCTTGGATGAGCTGTCATTCACTTCATTCTCTTCTACAGGGATCTCCTCGCAGTAGCTAAGGTTAGGCAGGGTGATGGGAGAGAAGACACCAGTGAGCCACATGAAACTCAGGGGTCAAAACCACAAGCTAGTCTAAAAGACGGCAGACCTCTTTCTCCATCCAAAATGCTGGACTTTCTGCTTCTGTGCTTTATGTGGTCTTCCTCTTCTCCAACATGCCTCCTTTCTCCCCTAAAATCTTCTTCTCACACACCACACAAAGAAATCTCTCTACCCCATGTAAAATATTTGGCTCCAAACTCACTTTTTCTAAGGTACCTTCCTTAGACTTATCCCTAGACTTACACATGACCATTATACCATACCAGCTGCTATTGAATCCATTCCAACTCATGGTAAACCCCCGTGCACAGAAGAATTGCACTCCTTAGGATTCCAAGGTTCTGATCTTTTGGAAGCAGATCCTAGGCTTGTCTTTGGAGGCATCTTTGGGTAGGTTCAAATTGCCAACCTTTCCGTTAGCAATGGGATTTCTAAACCAGGGACTCCTGACCAGTATTAACTATTTTTTTTCCCACTGGTATCTAACCATATGAATCAGACTATGGGCTCTGAGTATATATTTGGCTCCCCACGTGATGGCTAGGAAGGACTCTGTTGGTGGCCTTTCCCAGCTTCTGAATGATAATTAGCTAACTTCTCAGTATTTGGAACTTGAGGGGAAATTGCCTGGAGGTACAGGTTGGTGTACTTTTAGGGGCACTGCAGGAATGCCACTGTAGCTTCCCCCAAGAGTACAGTCGTCCTCACTATTGGCACCGTGATTAACATTTGACTCACAACACACCAGGCTCCAGCATTACCAGACCCAGGATGAGACCAACTCTGAGTCAACCAAAATGTCCATTTTAAGACAATCAAATGGAGACAACTTTAAGTGATAGTACTATCTATCGGGTATCGCAATTTGTATTGGAACTCAGGTCTGTGCACTATACAGCCAGAGCTCTTTATTTGCTTTCTAAGGCTTTAAGCCTCTCTTACTACCATCAAGGCTCCAAGACAGTAATGCTTAGTGTCCCCGTTTGTGTCTCTATCCTAGAATGCTATTTTGAACTCGACACTGATGCGCCAATTGCCTGTCTGGCTTCTCCACTTGGCTGCCTAACAGTCATCTCAATTCTGAACTTGCCTTACACCGAGCTCCTGACCTTTCCTCAAAACCTGCTCTGCCTCTACTGTCCTTCTCAGCACCCTCCTAGACGATGAAACCCAAAACTGAGTGTCAGACTTGCTTCCTTTCGTTCTCTCACATCCCCTGCATCTGATTTGGCAGCAAATCCTTCATAATATTTTTGGTTCTATCTTAAAAATATACTCAGAAACAGACCAATTTTCACCATTTCTACTGTTACCCTTGTGATCCAAACCATCATCTCCTCTCATCTTAACTAACTAAATAATTCAATGGCCTCTTAACTCGTCGCCCTGATTCTACCTTTGTCCCCTCCAGTCTATTTGCAGCTGGAGGGACCTGTTGCCACGTTAAATCAGGTCGTATCAATTATCTGTGCAAAACCTCCCCCCGGCTTCTCATCTTATTCTGAACATAATCAATTATCACTTTGGCCAAAAGGCCATCAGAATCTGACCCTTTATAGCCCTGACCTCAGCTTCCCCCTCTTCTCATTGTTCCCTCTGCCCGGCCCCACTCCTCTGCTTGCCCTGCCCTCAGCCTGAACATTTCCTTTGGGCTCTTACTCAGCCGTCAACCTCCATCATCCCACTGAGGACTGCACTCTTTTCCTGTCTCCTCCTCAGGGGGGTCCGACGTCAACCTCCATCATCCCACTGAGGGCTGCACTCTTTTCCTGTCTCCTCCTCAGGGGGGTCC
>NW_022109066.1:563663-573804 GCF_000313985.2 Echinops telfairi
TCTCCTCCTCAGGGGGGTCCGACGTCAACCTCCATCATCCCACTGAGGGCTGCACTCTTTTCCTGTCTCCTCCTCAGGGGGGTCCTCACTTGAGAGTACTCCCGATTCCCTGGGCAGCCTGCCCTTAGCTCACCCCATTGTGTTGAAGTCGTCATCTGGGGGCACATAGTCCTCGTCATCACTGGTCAGTCCCAACTCATTCCCATAGCACTGGTGAACAAAGTGCCACAGCTCCTTGGGGCACAGAGGCTGTGGGGGAGAAAAGAGGGGACTCAGATCCTTCCCTCTCTCTCTGCAGAGCCACTGAGTTGGACTTACCTCTCCCTAACTGAACCATGAGGAGAGCAGCAGCCTTCCTGGAGCCCTCCTTCCCACTTCTCAGACTCTTCAGCAAAGATTTATATCCCTAAGTTGAAGTCTGGTTTAGTGAAGACTTAGTCATTCCTTGCCTGCACCTTCAACGGTCTGTAGAATGGGACTGACTGCCCTCTTGAGGATGGGAACCACCCCACCGTCTGTGTCTATGGAAAGGTCGACATTGTACGGCAGAAACCAATGCTCCTCGGGCTCCCGAGATATCGGAGGGTAGAAAACAAAGGTTCAGAGCTGCCGCTTGACTCTGTAGGAAATCAGAGGCGTCCTGACCTAGTCTCCAACCCACCAAAGAAGCCCAGAGTTCTCACAGGGCTCGGAGTTGTTGAGAGGTCAAGAATAGAGGGAGGAACCATGAATGAATTTTAGGTTAGGAGGAAGGGTGACAGGGATTAGCATATGAAAAACATGAGCAGTCAAAATCCTATAAACAAAACAACAACAACTTAAAAATATTGGAAACCAAAGTTTTCATCAAGAACCTGGGAGCATCCTGATTTCATTCTTCCAAGGTATGGCTTAAGAAATAGGGAGCTGTTGGGGTGTCAGAAGCCAGAGTTCTGGTTCCATGACTTCAGAGCCCTGCCCATCGCGGGGCTGGCGGTTCTCTGAATTGACCTCCACAGTTGCAGAGGAAGGCATCTGTTTCCTTGGCCGAGACCCCCACTCCCAGTTCCTGACTTATGTGCACCAACAACCTTGCCTGGGACATATTGGCCTTTTGGGCTAAACTATACCCTATGCTTCTTCACAATTCACTTCAGTTATGACCACCTGGCTCAGCTTACCTGACCACTGTCAGGATAAGCAGCTAGATGTCCCTGTTCATCAGGAAGGATTCTGTGAGGACATCTGGGAACCACAGGCATGGATCTATGTCTTACTTAGAAATGACAGTGGGTAACGGCTGAAAATTCAAACCTGCCATTGAGACTCAAATACATTATCGTTTTACCCTTCTTGATAAGTGGCAGAGGATCTCCAATCAAGTAACTGATTAGGATTTACAATAGAGGTAGAGATCCTCAAGTTAGCAGAAACTCTAAATAATAAATCTACCAATTGTCTTCAGATAATAATGAGTTTGGGCAAAAGCCCAGGAAGATTCATGCATACACTTATACACATATATGTCATCTCACACACATACACACACACACACACACACACACTCACTTCCTTATGTCTTTTTCCTGGATTGGAGGTTGTTTCCCAACACCCCAAGGGTGTCTGAGGGGGCAAGACCATGACACTGGCCTCAGTTATGTCCCTCGGGGTGTTCTTTAAACACTGGAGCAGTCAGCCGGCAGGGCAGGGCCTGAGGGGATGAGTACCTTACTGCTGACTGCATGGAGCTCATTCACGTAAGTGGATATGCTACTTCCAGGGCTCAGGGCAACACTACCAGTGTGAAATGGCAAGTCTGGGGCTTTCCAGAACAGTGGCCAAAGCCACAATACAAACACCTCTCCAAAAGGTCCATCCCTGGAGAGCACGGAGGTTTCTGGTCCGTGCGCATCCTGAGGCCGAAGGAAGTCAGTCATGGACAGAGCTTACCTTCTCTAGGAGTGCATTCTGCCAAAGCCGGAACATCATCATATACGTCCTGTCTCGGGCTCCAAATGAAGTAAAAAAGTGCTAGATTGGAGAAAAGTTACCAGTTACATCCCCAAATACTGTTCATTCTTAGTTCTCTGTGATCATGGCAAAGGGACTTTAAAGAGGCAGGCCAGCACACTGAAGGCCCAGGTAACTGGGGATTCTAAGGGCCCACTGTAAGCATATCCTTCAATAATTCCCCAAGCTTGAGGGTGGTCAAGTGGCCATCAGGCTCAGGGGCAGCAGGGCCCGCGTGGAGGAAGCACACCAGCCTATGCAATCGCAGGGTGTCGAAGGGATCAGGTATAAGGCATCGTCAGAACAAAAAGTCTTGCCATAGTGAATGATGGGGGGAGTGCGGAGTGGAGACCCAAAGCCCATGAGTAGACCACTGGAGATCCCCTTGCAGAGGGGTCTCAGGGAGGAGACGAGCCAGTCAGGGTGTGATGTAGCAATGATGAAAAATACAATTTTCCTCTAGTTCCTAAATGTTTCCTCCCCGCTCCCACTATCATGACACGAATTCGACCTTGCAAGTCTGGCTGGACCAGAGGATGTACACTGGTGCAGATAGGAACTGGGGATACGGGGAGTCCAGGAAGGATGATCCCTGCGGGACTGGTGGTGTGAGTGGCGATGTTGGGAGGGTAGAGGGAGGGTAGGTGGGAGGGAGGGAGAGAGCCGATTACGGGGAACTGTGTGTGGCCTCCTCCCTGGGGGACAGACAGCCGAGATGTGGGTGGAGGGAGACGTCAGACAGGGAAAGATGACACAATAACAATTTATAAATTGTCAAGGGCTTGCGGGGGACGGGAGAGGGAGAAGGGTGAGGGCCTGGTGCCGGGGGCTTCGGTGGAGAGAAAATGTTTTGAGAATGGTGAGGGCAGTGAATGTGCGGATGCGCTTTGCACACTTGATGTATGTGTGGATTGTGATAGGAGTTGTGTGAGCCCCTAATGGGGTGATTAAACATATAAATAACTAATTCCCCAAGCTTTACTTAGAAGGTAACAGGTGCTATTCTAACTATTTGTGGAAGCATCAGCGAATAAAACAGAAAGCGGTCCCGAAGGCCACAGAAACCGAAGTTTCCACTGCACAGGTGTAAGAGAGTCCAGACGAAAACCAAACGCGCTGCCATCGAGTCAATGCCAACTCGCAATGAGCACAGGGCAGAGTAGAAAGACTCTGCACGCTTAAGGGAGTAGAAAGCCCTGCCTTCTCCCGCACACGCTCCATTGGGGCTGTTTCATTGAAACCACACAAAAACCCTTGGAAAGTATATACACAACTGCCAACATGCAGGCAGTGAGGTCTAGCATCTGGTATAATCAGAGAGCTGCTAAGTACCGGAACCAAAGACTTCCTGACCCCAAAGCCACTGACCTGCCCAAGTTCAAGAGAAATGTAGACCTCATTTTCTGCAGGAAGCTAATCCATACCTAGGCCTAAATCTATCAATCTCCCTGTTTTGGTTTAAGGTAAAAGATCACAGTATTTACTGTCGTAGGTTTTATCTACCAAATTCCTCCACGTGAGCTGGACAATCACACCATATCAGACTCCTTGGATTACTTCCTTGAGTGATCAGCTGCTAGACTGACACACAGAAATCATAATCTGCATGTATATAGCAATTAAGCTTCCAATGTAGTGTTTTCAAATAGAAGGCTAAGTCAAAAAGGATTGCTGCTAGGGTTCCGTTCATACATGCATTGATTTATTCCAAGCAAAGTGTGTTTAAGCGTGTATCTGCCATCAGTGGAGGGCTGCCGACAGGTTTTCTTAGTAATACTTAGTCATGAGACAGTCTGTTTAAGGTTCAGTCAAAACACTGGCTTCCAAGAGGATCCTCTGGGAAATTTCAAGTCAAGGTAGGTAAGCTTGGAAGGTGACGGTGACTGTGTTTTGGGATCCCTAAGGTGTAATCTTGATAGATTTTCTAAGAACACAGGACAATCATGGGGACTTCTTTTTGAAGTTTCAAGAACACTGAAAACTGTACAGCTAAGAAAAAAAGCCAGGAAAGCTGTTCCAAGATACTTTTTTCTCACCAACAATGAACCGGTAGATACACTGAGCTCAGAGACTATGTAGCAGCTATGGATGAGTTCATACTTACATAGTGTGTATGCTTACGGTCACAGGGCTGTTTTACAGGACAGTGAGGGCTGGCCTCTAAGAATTTCCTTGAGGAACCCTACCCCCTCCACCCTACAGGCTTGATCTTGCCCCTGGAGGCTTCTTCTTGTATTACAAACTCAAAGAGCATTTAAAAAGCAGCATAATTTGAGTCCCTGGAGGATGCCCAAACTACTGTTTTGATGTGGTGTAAAGAGTGCAGAATTCTTCAGTAGTTAGTATAACTGAGACAGAAATCCAACCTTCAGAAATTTATTGACTTATATGGAAGATATGCTGAGAAACAATAGCTTCACGTTTCAATACTTTCACTTAATAAAGAGTTCTAGATTTTGTAGCAATACTTTTTTACTTGATGTCCTAGGTGACGGCATTTCAAACTCTGCTAAAAAAAAGTCTTGCTGGTTCCATTTTATATATGAGAGAAGTGAAGATCAGAGAAGTTACATAGAATGTTGTGGTACCTACCTAATTTCATGTCAACTTGAAGTTATAAAAAAAGAATAGGGGTGAAGTTTAGCCTGTCAATCAGGTTACAGCCTGATGGAACCTCCTTGTGAGCATGACCTTCTCATGAGGATTCTGGCAACATCCTCTCTCTCTCTGCCTTCACCTTCCTGCTGGCGGGCCACTCTGAGACCTGCCAGAGCCCTGTGATGCTTCCACTGCCATTGGATGCGCACGACTCTGCACCCACCAGCCTGTGACCTTCCTGCATTCTGCATCATTGCACGCAGCTGTGTCAGTCTGAAGAGGAACTTATGGACTAGTATGAGACTTAGAGACTCAAGCTGAACTGGGCTATTTTCTCAATAAATAATTACTTCTTGATATAAAGCTCTGTCTTATACATCTGTAAGTGGCTTTGATTTGTTTCTCTAGTCAATCCAGCCCAGCACAAATGCTTACTGTGTCACAGGAATCAAATTCTGATGTTCTGGCTCCAAATTCAAAGTTCTATTCCCCCACCCTCACTCCTGGCTCAGAATCCAACTCCCTTGCCCACCATGGAGACTCTTCCTGTAATCTCTATCCCTCACTTCTAACAGCTACCATGAGGGCAAGTTCAGAGCAGAAGTATGAGAATAGGGTCACCAGGGTGTGCTGGGAGTGGAGAGCACAGTGTCGGGCTCCACTTACCTTTTCTGAGTCAGTGCAAACTTGGATGGCATTGGGAATGAGGCGAGCTGTTTTTTCTTTAGTCATAGAGCAGATGTCTTTCAACCGGACTGCCAGCTGGCATTCCCACCAGAACAGAGAACACACAACAAGCAAGAAGCATTACAGAATCAGGCAAAGAGTGTGCTTATGGTACACAGGAAGTAAAGCTTCCATATTTCTAAAGCCAAGATCAGCTGGTTAACCCCTCCTTTCATAGCAATCCAAGCACGTGGATATAACCAAGCCTCAGCTGGAGCCCAAGGATATCCTGACTCTTGGTCCTGGGTGCTTTCTCATTTCCACACAATCTATCCCATCATCATTTGCCATGCAAAGAAACAGTGGTGCTGAATGGGACCATAAAAGTCTCATTTATCTTTTTCCTCACCTTAAATGACGATGAAGAAACAAAGGCAGAGACAGAATAAATGATGAACCTAACATAGCTAATGAGCAGCAGATCTCAGAAAGTGTACAAGCCAGTTCCTCTGAGTTCCAAAGCCAAGATCTTTTCTACTCTGCTATGCTGCCTTCTGCAGTGACCAGTGGCAATATTTACTGCCGCTGCCAAAAGAAAATGCTCTCAACAATCTCTCCCACACCCAAGAGGAAGAGGAAAGAAGGCTTTGTAAAAGGAGATCCCATTCCTGGGACTCAGAATTACATATCCTTCAAGGTGCAGGGGGCATGTTTCTGTTCATTGTGTCTAAGGCATAATAAGCACAGCACTGGGTTTGTTGAAAAGGGAAAAAGTGGGGTCAGTGTGCTCAGCCTTGGTCAAGGGGAAGCCCAAAGAGCAAACCCAGGTCTTTACCAGAGTTTCCCAGCGGAAGATGTTGCTGTAGAAGCAGATCCAGTTTTCAGAGAGGTAGAGTCGGCCCTGAAGAAGAATGTCTCTTTGGAGTGCACATGAGTAATCTGTGAATGGATGGAGGGCAGGGGAGCTTAGAGGTAAGAAACATGCTACCACCGCACCACGCAGGGCATTCCTCCCACCAGCACTAAGAGTCCTAATAGCCCACCACTGACGAGGATGCAATATATGCTGTGAATAAAGAGCGGCATGAATAAGATAGTGGGAGTGAGTGACGCAGAAGCTGAAGGCCGAAAAGGTCAAGGAAATTTAACTACCTGGGCCGCACTCCACCCCCCACCCCTGCACCCTCACAACCCCTTACAGTTACTCCCCAGCCTTTGAATTCTTGGCCAGCTGCAGATGTGTAGTGGCTCCTTCCAGTGGGAGCTGGAGGCTGTTACAGACCTGGGGCCCAGCCCTACAGCCCAAGGACTGCGCTCAGTGGTCTAGATTCTCTTTTCCTGTTACCACAAGGAGAGTTGGCTCTAAGCCAGCTTCTTCCTCTAAACAGAAGCAGCCTGGGACTCCCTAACTTCCTGCTCCCCCTACAGTCACCCAGCTCACCAACAATGAGGCGCTCCGTGTCTGGAAGTTGCTTAAAGAGCTTTCTGAAGTCTTCATTCCTTTGCTTATAAGTGGGGCTTAACACCTGAAAAACAATGGTCAAGGTCAATAGGAAGTACCCAGGTTCTGCGTGGTTACAGAGGAAGGTGGTGCAAGAGTAGTAGTCATGTGTGTTAGCAAGGCAAAGCTGTGGCTCTTTGTTATCCTACAAATGCTGGGAGGGAGGTATAGAATAGAGTAGAGGGAATTTAATGCTGCCAAGGCCTTTATATGCAGTGTCCCTCAAAGAGATAGCCCAGTCTCAGAAAACAAAGGGACAGCTCCTCCAGGGAACTCCATGGGACCCACGAAGCTAGCTATTGCTCTTCAGGGTGCTGCCAGGAGGCAGTGCCACTTGGACATGAAGCAGTGTTCAATGGAACTCCCCCTAGCAAGACCGACCCCAGTCTGGTTCCCAGTGAACCTCTCAGAAAAAGCCATTCTCATGACTAACAAAGTGTGCATGACAGAAAAGAAGGATACCCACGCTAGTACAGACACACAGCCTGAGGACTGACACTACATTACACCAGAGGCCCCTGACCTTCATCCCTTTCCCTCGTCTCAGATTATCTAAACCAGCGGTTCTCAACACGTGGGTCGAGACCCCTTTGGGGGTCGAACAACCCTTTCACAGGGGTTGCCCGATTCATAACAGTAACAAAATTATGAAGTAGCAATGAAAATAATTTGATGGTTGGGGGGGTCACCACAACACGAGGAACCGTATAAAAGGGTAGCGGCATTAAGACGGTTGAGAACCACTGATCTAAACCAAACCCTCACATTCACAGTGAGGAAACTGAGGCCAGGGTGAAGTCACTCGCTTGTATGACCCAGCTGTCTGTGACCGCAGGGACCTGAATCCAGACCTCCAGACCCTGGTTCTGCGCTCATCTCCTGCTGCCACCATTGTGCCTCAGGCCCCCTTCACCCACCCAGTTCTCAGCGAATGCCTCAGGGCAAATTCTTACGCCCACGAATGGCGTTCCGCTAATCTTCCTTGAAAACATCACAATTCAGTTGAAAACAGAAATCTGTCCTCTTAGATGAAAAAAAAAGAGAAGAGACAGAGATGCTCCTGCCCTCCAAATGAAAGACACCTAAGGGTGGGAAATAAAAACAAGCACACCATTTAGGAAGAGCCACGCATCACACCACACAGGGACAATCTCCTGACCCATTTATCCAGGAAGGTGGGCATGTAGATGGGCTGTCTTGGCCATTTCCACTTTTGGTACCTCTTTCCTGGGTATCCACAGGATATAAAGCTGTGCTGAAATGATTGAGCTTTGGACTTTTCTTTCTGCCTTCCCACAGGGAGGAAGCTGAACCTGCACTCTTGATCATAGTATTAGCATGTCCTTGTCACCTGAGTGAGTGGCCTCATGTTACTTGTTGTCAAGTTGACTCCAATGCTTGCCGACCTTGTGTGACCAAGTAGAATTGATCCATTGAGTTATCTAGGCTACAGTATTCTGGAAAAGGAGCCCTGGATTCCACTGTGGGGTAAATGTTGAACTCCTCTAATTGCAAGGTCTGTGGTTCAAATCCACAAGCCATTCTATGGGAGAAAAATGAGGCTGCCTGTTCCTGTTAAGATTTATAGCCTCAGAAATCTTACACATTGGGTTGTTATGAGTCAGAATTGACTTGATGACAGTGGGTTTGGTTTATTGGTTTTAATATTTGTGGAAAGGAGCCCTAGTGGTGCTGTGGGTTGGGTGCTGGGCTGTTAACCACAGAGTTTGAGGTTCAAACCCACTAACCATTCCAAAAAGAAAACATGAGGCTGTCTATGACTGTAAAAACCGACAGTCTGCCATATCTTACACGATCCACTGTATCCATGAAAGATATGGCAAAATAATGATGATAATAATAATTTTTAATGTACAAATAAGGGTTACTAGTGGGTAAGGTGGGAGAGGGAGGGGATAAAGGGGAGCTGATATCAAAGAGTTCAAGAAGAAAGAAAACGTTTTAAAAACGACGGTGGTAGCAATTATCTTGACCTGGTTAAATTACAGATTGTCATAATATCTGTAAAAACTCCCAATAAGATGATTTTTTAAAAATTGACGGTCTGGGAATCCCTATCTAGGCGCTGACTCATCAGAATGCATGTACGGTCAAGGGCTTGCTCTTTCATGTTTGCAGGAGGGGATCACCAGGCCCTGAGTCGCCGGGTGGGCTCAGTCTGCCAAGACTTTGTGAAGGGCAGCCAAGCCCCGAACCACTGTACCACTTGGGGACGCTAGGAGCTGAGAACAAGGCATGGCTTTAGTTTGAGGTTTCCCTGGGAGAAAGGAGACAGTCTTTTTAGGAACTTTGTTGATGGAACCAAAACTAATAAACAAACAAAACCCAGCACCATTAACTCAATTCCAACTCATGGCGACTCCAGAAGACCCAAGACTGTCCGTCTTTCAGAACAGACAGACCCGGTCGTCTTTCAGCCGCAGAGCAACGGGGTGGGGGTGGGGGTTTGAACCAGCAACCTGGAAATGAACCATCCAAAGTGGACTTAGCAGTACTATCAGGGCTCCTAGGTCTGTAGTTAATTTGAATTTTAAACTTTTGCTTTTGGCTTATACCTGAATTGCACTTGCAATAATGGATGTCCTGTTACTTCTCAAATGGGACACTGTCACAGAGCTCAAACCTCAAAACCTCTAGACATATTATTGAACCAAGTAGCAGAGGCACTGGGAACAATGATTCCTGGACAGCCAGCCCACCTCGTGAGCATGATGGCAGGAAAGCCCTCCAGGACACCACATTCCGTGGGCTCACCGAGTCTCAAAGTGGTACTGACCTACCCCTCTAGCCTCGGAGGACAAAGAATGCCTTCACTGAACTGCCCTCATGGTGGTAAGCTCCTGATCACGTCGGGCTGGTCTTCCAGCCTAACGTGGCTTTAGTGTGCCGCACACCCTGTCGTCAGCCCTTCACACACACAGTTTCACTTGATCACTGGGCTGTTTCAACTCCACTTTACACCTGAGGAAATGGGGGCAGAGAGCCTTTGAGGAATTTGCCCAAAGCACACAGATGCTGAGCAAGAGAGTCGGATACCGTGTCGGCTGACACGGGGCTCCTGTGTTGCCTCAAGGAGAGAAGCCACTTGCAGTCCTTGTACCAAGAGGGAAATAACAGGGATGGCCCGGAAGAGCGCCGACTGTCTTGGGGATGGGGATGGGGCCCCGACTGGGCTCCCGAGGACCTAGACATTCTTTTTATTAATAAAGTTCGAATATCAGCCTGAGGGCCAGCTGGTCCCAAACCCCCTTCTGGTGAAGCTGGCCACCAGGGAGCCAATTACTGGAAGCCTCCAAGTCCTCCTATCTCTCAGTGTCTTTTCAAGCTGATCTTCCCTACTTTCTTCACCACTATCCAAGTGAGCAA
>NW_022109066.1:573972-586674 GCF_000313985.2 Echinops telfairi
GGAGAGGAGAGGAGAGGAGAAGAGAGTGTCCTGTGAGAGGAGAGGATAGGAGGAGAGGAGAGGAGAGGAGAGGAGAGGAGAGGAGAGGAGAGGAGAAGAGGAGGGCCGATGCAGCCCTGGCCTCTGGTGTAAACCAGTGGTGGTGGTGAATGGCCATGCAGAACGAAACACTGCCCGGTCCTGCACCCATCAATCCCTCTTTATAGTGGAGAATCCTTAAGGCACCAGCGACCTTT
This sequence comes from Echinops telfairi, assembly GCF_000313985.2. Taxonomy (NCBI): domain Eukaryota; kingdom Metazoa; phylum Chordata; class Mammalia; order Afrosoricida; family Tenrecidae; genus Echinops; species Echinops telfairi. Next base: position 574,209 of record NW_022109066.1, read on the forward strand.
CCCTCCCAGGGATGAAAAGGTACAGACATAAAATAGATCCGCATGCTTGCAGCTACCAGCATACACTCTTCTTGACCATTGAGTCTACACGCCCTCCATGCGTCTCTCTAGAAGTATCTGCTGCAAACCTGAGTTAGGGTTCACCTGCTTGTCAGTTACAATAGCCAAGGAATTTTGGCTCAAGGACCTTCACATCTTGGACTTTTGGGTGGCACAGCTAAGTGGGGACTGACAAGAGCAGAACTGTTACACAGACACAGAGAAAAGAGGTCACGCACTCACGGCTGGGATTTCTTCAGATCCGTGCCAGCAACAGTGTTCAGTACCGGTGGGAAGGTCGTCAAACTTCTTCAGGTACCTCCACAATGTCAGGCTGTCCTGCTCCAGCAGGAGGCTCCACAGGACCCCAGATTCCATCAAAGCTTCCATAGTGGCCCACGGCTCCCCGACCTAGTTAAGCTAGCGCCTTGATATCAAATCCCCTACTGTCTCCACCAAAGAAAATGAATCCGTCTTGCCGGACCCCACACAAGTGGGTGGCCTCCGGCTTCCAGGCAGCAGGTCTCTAGAGTGCCCACTTGACTTCCTTTTCTCCCCAAGAACTTGGTTCTCAGCACAAACACTCAGGAGTGGAACCACCGGTGCGGTCAGCAGAGTTCACGGGAAGCTGGCCGGTCTGGGTCTGCCCCTCTGGCAGATTCTGACTCGTCCACTCTACTCCGTGACAGCACGCCTGGTCTCTGGGCTGAGGGCACCCCGAAGCTGGGTGATGCGGTGCCTCCTCCTGGTCTGTGCAGAAAGTCGCTCTAGGGGTTCGGCTGAAGGCCAGAGGAGCAGATGGTAAGGCAGGTGCACAGGCTCGTCAGAAAGCTCTGAACAGTAGGTCCCAGGTGGACAGACAGACTCCAAGCAGGGAGAGGACGGCTCCACCGCAGGGTCCAGAGGTCCTTCCCCACCAGTTACTCACATGCCCCAGTGACTCATCATTTGTCTGAAGCTCCAGAGGCCTATTGATGCCCAGGTCCTCAGCCAGGAACTATCCTGCAGAGTGGCAACCGTCTACCCTGGGTGGAGACCGGCAGCCATAACTCGCACAACGGGCCGTGGCCGCAACACTTACTGCCACTCCCCACACGCCCCTGTTCCTGTCCCTTTCCCCCCAGAACATGCTCCTTTCAGCTGAGCAGCAAACACTTCTTTGTTAGTCCCCAGTGGCAGGAGGGAGAGAGGCAGGGTGGGCAGGGCCAGAGCCCTACACATGCTTCAAGTTACAGGATCTGGGTGATGGCTCTGGCCAACGTCCTCCAGTAACCCCCAGTCTCCTCCCCCGCCCCAGCAGATGTTTCCTGCAATGGAAAGTTGCTAGCCAGAGCTAGCCAGGGCAGTTACTACAGCGATGAAATCTGAGACAAACAGTCAGGCCCATCTTTGGAGACACACTCTCCCCTCACTGACCCATCTCCCCACCAGCTTCCCCGCAGCAGGGGCGAGAGACGGGAGGCTGCCTGATGGGGTGGTGCTGGCACAGCGGGAGGGCAGTTTGAAAAGTTGGTCTCCAGCTTCAGGGTCACCTGAGCCGCTTCTTTCCTTTCCAGGCACCCTGCCCCACACCTCCAAACACGCGGGGAAGGAGAGGAGGGTTGAAGTTGCCCAGACCTTGAGGGCAAAGTAGCAACGCAAGGAGGAGGGAATTGGGCCCCAGTCAAAGGGAGAGTGCTGGGTGCAGGGAAACAAAGCCCTCTGGGAAAGGAGTGGTTAGGGGCCAGTGGGGGCAAGGCAGGCTCCCAAGAGAGAAGCTCAAGACAGGGATGAAACCATAGGTTGCAAAGATTTGGATGGGCAACCTGCAATCCTTACCCAACCTGAGGAAAAGTCAAGACATTATAATCAGTTAAGGTCACATCCCTGACCTCTCCAACTGTGTGCACCTCGATAGTAGTGATGATGATGATGATGAAGGTCGCGCCTTGTGCTAGGAGTGACTCCGTGCAGCAGCACCCTAACTTCAATGCACTTAAACATGACCCACTGAGCCCAGGGGAACATGCTGATTCCTGGATCTAAGCACAAAGAATCTGATTCAGAGGAGCCGAGAAGAAAGGCATACTAAGGCACCCAAATTCTTCCCCAAATCAGACACTGCCTCCCTTCATCACACACAGCAACCGGCTCCAAAGACCCCAAAGCTTCTCTAGGAAGCATCACCGAGCCACACTGAGCCCGATCTCCTAACACGGCTTACAAGATGCCTTTCAAGATCCGGTGTGCAACATTTATTTGTCAAATAACTGCCTCATACACCAAAAAAAAATTCTTCCCATTCACACCCCACCTTATATGCACACATCTACACAGATTCAAATGCTATATACACGAGTTCTCAGGACCCTAAACCCTGCCACCACTCTCTCTAGCTCCTCCCTGGTCCAAGCTGCTCTCCATCTGTGTATGCCAGCCCGATCCTGGGCAACGCAGCTGGAGAGTCAAAGGATGACTACAATGCCTTTCTCTTGGCCACACCAGACACCAAGATCCAGGTGCGACAGGTTAGCAGAGGTGCTGGAGCCCTTAAAAGTCGCTCCTTGGGAAGATAGGTCTGATTGTACATAAGGTCTGTTTGAGCAAACTGGCACTTAACAACCCAAACAAACAGGCCAGATAAACTGGGCCATGGGCTGAGGTCCGGTGAGATAAGGGCAGGGAACACCCAGGTGATAACTGCCTGGGAGATGAGTCTCAGTAAGCACCAGCCTTTGTCAGCTCTGCCTCATCACAGAGGGCAGGGCAGCGGGGAGCTGAGAGCCTGGGAAGAAGAACTTAGCCCTGGGCTAAACATTAACCCTATGGTAAACACATGGAGCCGGGACCAAGTGGTACTCCCTCCCGCCGAGGGGACAGCAGGAGGGAGGAGCCTTGGAGAACAACAGATGGATTTTGGTGGAGCAATGACCTCATCTAGGAAAAAACCAGTAAGACCCTGAAAGGAAGCCCTGGCCTTCCAACCAGCCCAGGTAGGGAGAAGCCAGATTGGATAAGGGTGAACTCGGGTGACTGACAGGAAAGGAGAGAGACTGGATGTAATGCAAAAAGGCAGAAAGAGTGAGGGCCCATCAGGGGAGATAGGATGAATCTGAAGAAAGCTATGATTGGGCTTGAATGGAGAAAGGGGTGGGAAGACCATTCAAGGTAATAGGTACCACAGGTGAGATGGATGAGGTGGAGGAAGCGGTGCTAATTCTTAGAACAAGAGGCCAGCTTCCCAAGGGTAGCAGCAGCTTCTCTTTAGTATAATCACCTTCTTCACTGCCCACCGTCCTTTCTGCAAAACCCTCCATCCACGCCTACCCAGCTTTGTTCTCTTGCTCTAAAACCTATGCCAGTCCGAACTCCTGGGTCACTCCCCAGGGGCAGCACCCCCTCACCTGCTCCTCATCATAAAGCTAGCACCATCAAGTCAGGGGCTTTCAAGCGCTTCAACTATTGGGGCCTGGGATACTGTCCTCTGATTTCGGTAATGCTCCTTCTCTGGGTTGCCAAGGCGACAAGTGACCAACAGGAAAGAGATTTGAGGGAGATGAGAAGAATACAGTAGCCCACATTGAGACACCAGAGATAAGACTTCTCTGATCATATGCTTCACCCAAGATGCAAGTTTCACATGCCCAAGGAGGGGCCATCTTCAGAAGGGCAAGTGTTGTCCCCCTTCATCTGAGGGCCTGCACCAAGGCTGTCCACTCTCAATTCCTACCCATGGCTCCCCACTGAATTCAGAGGCCTGGCTCTGCTTCCCCTCTGTCTCAGGTCTACTGGAACTGCACCTCCCAAGTTGAAGCCTTGATATATTAATCTAAGGCAGTGGTTCTCAACCTGGGGGTCGCAACCCCTTTGGGGTCAAACAACCCTTTCACAGGGGTCGCCCAGTTCATAACAGTAGCAAAATTACAGTTATAAAGTAGCAATGAACATAATTTTATGGTTGGGGTGATCACAACATAAGGAACTGCATGAAGGGACACGGCCTGAGGAAGGTTGAGAAGCACTGCACTAGGGGCTAAAAGTGGGACGAGGGCCCTGGGTGAGTAGCTAACAATTGCGCAGTTGGAGCTGGTGTGGCCTTCTCAGCACACTCTTAATCCAAACACCTCTGAACTGAAAGCAGAATTCTCACAGCTTAGCCTTTCCTGGTGTCGCGGTGCTGAGTCATTGCGCTCTGTGCGGTCTACTCTTTAGAGTAAGGTAGTCTGTCATTGTGGTAAGGACCCTTCCCTGTCTGCCCAGGCAAAATAAAAATAAAATGCTTTTCAACACCTGCCGGAGAGAGGCATCGAAGGCAAGGGGTGGGAGATGGGCAGAGAGGCGCTGGACGGACCTCCATAAATACCGTATCAGAACCTGGTCCTTGCCCACTTCTCTCCAATGGGGCACTTGAACAGCACAATGGTGCCCACTGCGCTGAATCTTATAGGAGGTCTCTACCTGTCCCTAGAGTGAAGGTGTATAACACCTTAACCTAGCTAAAGGACTTCTAGTGCACTGAAGAAACCCCAGGTGTCAGAAAAGCTAGACAGCTTATACTACTGAAGTTGGATGATTTTTAAAAAGCCATTATCAGAGCTGAGAAGGGGAGACATGGTCCGCTGTCTGAAAGTCATATCCCCAGGTCCCAGGGCCAACACAGAGGCAGTCAAGGCTGGAAGCAGGTTAAGGGGAAGCAGGTGAGTACAGGAAGGCCTTCCTGTTTAAAAAAAAAAAGTCAACAGACTAGAGGGGAGGGGGCAGTGGTAAGAGGGAGGAGCTTTGTTTTGCGCCTTGCTCCCATGGTAAGGTACCTCACCAGTGGAATGTCCCTCCACTCCCCAGGGGTCTTGCGAAGTCCCAATTGTTTCACAGTGTCCTCCCCTTCTGTCTCTCGCACCCAGTATCCACCTGGTATTTCACTGCCCACCTCCATGGACATTCCACTCTGTTACTGCCCCACCCCCAAGTCAGGAACACATCGCGGAAGGTTCCAGCTCAGGCAAAGGCCAGACTCCAGCCACACCGGCAGGCCCAGGAAAGGCTGCCTGGAGCCACCCCGGCATTGCAGAGGAGGGAAAGGGGGAGCAGCAGGAGGGCATTTCTTGATGGTCCCACAATTCCTACCAGCACTGCTTCTGAAAGGATCCAGAGCAAGAGCGTGGGCTACGAGGGGAAGGAGACCACTAAATGCTGCTGGGCAGAAGTCCCTGGCCAACACATCCTTGAAAGTTAGTGATCTGTGTTGGCTGGAGAGTTGGTCTGCTAACCACCAGGGTGGTGGTTCACACAAGCAGGTGCCCTGCGGAACAAGATAAAGCCACCTGCTCTCCTAACGACTCACAGCCCCGGAAGCCCTACAGCCCTACACCAGGTCTCCACGAGTCAGAACCAACTCAACAACAGCAGGAGGTTTGGAAAGAGTCAATCATGGGATTCTGTACGGCCTTCAGGAGGAAGGGCAGTGCAAAGAGACAGTCTGGGGAAGAGAGGGCAAGAGGCAGCAAAGAGCTGGGAGAGTGTTGTGGAGGATGATTTCATAGTTACTTGAAGCTGGAATGAGGCCCAACCGTTCGACTGTCACTCCAGCCGTGGGTGGAAACACAGGGAAGCAGGATTGGGCCCAGGTGTGTCCAAGCAGCAGCCCTTATTTCTAACCTGAGTTTGTGCTGAGCTGAGTGCTCCCACTCGGTCTGGGGTTGAGAGAGCAGAAATTAGAGGGGAGGGGACAGGAAAGAGCAAGAGAGAGAGAAAGAGAAAAGAGAAAGCCAGGAGGCTAGAGCTTAGCGAAAGGAGAGGGAACACGGAGTGGCGGGGAGGAGAAGCTGGAGAGTAAAGGGCAGGGAAGAATATAAGAAAGGAAAAGGGGGACAAAGCAGTCAAGAAGCAAGGGAGAGAAGAAATAGAAAGATGAGGCGGTGGAACAGGGGGAGGGAGAAGGGCAGCAAGGGTCCAAATGTGAGTCTGTGGCCAAGTGTTTCCATCCCCCAGGAGTACCCATCTGCACAATACAGGATCAGAAGGGTGGGCAGAGGAGTGGAAAGGACAGATAGGTGAAGGATGCCTGGTGGCCCAGAACAGCCTGGCCTGGGGCAGTTTCCAGGAAAGCAGACCACCCAGTCACCCTTCACCTTTGACATATAAGAAGCTTAGAGATCAGGCATGTGGACTCTAAGCAAGTGGCTAGGGAGGTGGTGGAGGCTGTGGCTTCCTTTCCGTCTCCAGCCACAACTCCCCACCTGCTGGCACAGCCCACCAATCTCTGCCCCCTTTGGTGCTCGCTAGGACTAAGGACGCCGATCAATCAACACTCTCTGGGACAGGCCAGCCACGGAGCGGCTCGAGGTCCAAAGCCACAGAACTGACCGACATGGGCCTGCCTTTGGAGACTCCCTCGGTATCATGGAGAAAATACACACACTGGAAGTTTTTGCCCACACTCCTCCATCAAGCCGATATTCTCCCTCGCCTCCATCTTCCTTCCCCTTAAGCAGAATGTCCTTCTCAACAAGTGCCATCATAGCCTGCTCCTACTCTACCAGCTCCACGTCCATGGTGCCTACTGAGGTAGAGGCCTGTGTTGGGGCAAGGGCGAAGGGGGATAGTGTTCAGGAAAGCAATCAGAATCAATATGGAGAACAGTAGACTCAGAAAATGGAGGCCAGGTCAGATCTCAGGGGGCAAACTGAGGGAATTCAGCCAGTTGTCCTTTGAGGGAAATTCTGTGTGACTGACAGGTGAGGCCTTTGCAGGATGGCGCATGGAGAAGTTGGTGGCCGCAGCCCCATGGATAACCCATGCGATGGTCCCCTTTCCCTCATAGCCCTAAGAGCCGTAGATCTCTTTGAGGAGGAGACTGCCCTTGAGGAGACTGAAGAATGTTGAGGGCAGAAGGCAAATTCTATTCAATGGCACAGCCTCTTGACAAACGGCATTTCCAGCTGCATTTCCACTAAAATGTAGAGGTCAAGGGAGGGAAGCTTTGACCTTAAGTTCAGGCCTCTGTCTGGCCTCCTGTAGAAATGTAAGAACCTTATATGAGATGGGAGATGAGCTGAGCTCGCTCTCCTGTTTCTCGTGGAATGAAAGCATTCCTGGCTATCCTGGGCGGCTACAGAAGAGAATCCGTTTGATCCGGCTTTGCAGGGAGGGCTGGAAATGGGGAAATCCCGTCTTCTCTGTTCCTTCACTTTGCTCAAGCCTACAAGGGATCCAGGCTACCCTCCATTCCCCTGCCCACCTCCATTCCCCCACCCAGGTCACACATACCCAGCAAGAAGAGAAACAGGAATACTTACATTATACCAACTCTGGCTTTTCTGAAAGGACAAAATAAGAGAAGGTAAAATTAGTCGAGGAAGAGGTGATGGGAATGGCCAGGACACCCCCAGCCCAGAGGGAAGGTTACACAGACAGCAGAGGGTGGGCAGGGAAGAGGGGCCCAAATGCAGCTAAATGCTTCCCACGCTGCTGCTCCGGAAGGGTCCTTCTTTCTCAAAACAGCTCCAGAAAGGAGTCCCAGGAGCAGTCCATGCTGGAAGCCCCACCGCAGTTGGGGTGGCAGGCAGCGGCAGCACCAGCTATAGCTCAGTCAAAAGGGAATTGGAGCCCCGTCACAAGGCTCTTCTGATGGGGGTGAAGGATGTGCTATTGACATCCAAGACCCAGACCCAAAGTGATCAGAAGCAAAGTATAAGAAAAGACCACCCCGTCTTTCTGCGCTAAGTCAATGTCCTCAGTAGAAAGGAGGGTAGGGCACTTTGAGAGGAAGAGCAGAAAAGAGGCTGCCTGCAAGCTCCAGAGTTTGCATTTAGTAAGCAAGTGGATCATGGAGTAAATTCCATCTTCTAACGACTGCTAACCTCCTATCTGATAATGGAGAGACAGTAGTGAGGGGCTTTATATGGGGAGAGAGGTTGAAGCAGATTATTGGCACAAGCCCTTTCCAACTGTGTGATGCCCTCATTTAATACCAGACTCCTCTACTCCAGCTCCAGAATCCAGACTTTCCCCATCCCAGCTCTGCATGGTAACTGGAAGTTTCTTAGGGGAAGGGGAGCAATCGCTAGACTGTGCCTTTGTCTGTTTCCAATTCCCACAGCTAAGAGTTCTTTACTGCACATCCCACTGAGAAGATAGGGACACCCCCCCCAACACACACACACACACACATTTACCTAGGGGCCATCTCATGAGATGCAGCTACATTAGGTCAAGATGGGGACTGCAGTATTTTCATTTTTAAAAGTTTGCCCAGTATGTGATGATGCTGGAGAATCGCTGGGGAGAGGGAAACTGCCTGCAGGTCAAACACCGTATGCTGTGTCCTGGGACAATTCTAAGTGTTTTTCCCTGGTTCTAAGCTCCGCTCCACCACAACTTGCAAGGCAAGATGAGGGCAGCCCCTGCCATGGATGTCTGTCGGGTACATGTCTGGTGGGTTAAAAGTGATTATGTATACAAGTACAAGTGAGTGTGGCTCCTGCGGTAATGACCATGATGACTCTCCCAGACCCACCAAGAACTCTACAGAGCTATTCTACCTCCACTCTGAGAAATCGCCAGAGCTGGAGACGGAGGGGGTGGGGGTGGGGGTGGGGGCGTTGGGGAGGGTTCGACCTGGCTGAAGCTGCCTTGTTGTGAGTGGGTTGAGTTTCATTTCTATACCTGACCTCGCTGGTCAGGCAGGCTCCCAACTCCTTTTACAAGATGCCCTCCATGGTCAAACCACAGGAGCTATGGCCATGCAGATTCTGAGCACGGCTGAAAACTGGCCTCTATAGCTTCCCGGCTCTCCCTCCAGAGGAAGGATGGAGCACGTGAGCTGCCTCTGCTCTGCGTGACCTCTGACCTCATGGGCCCACCCCGAAAAGCCCTGCTGCATACATTACCAAGGTCACAGGGCAGGCGGCTGTGGCAACAGTCAGGGAAGTGCATGTCTCGGTGGTGGCTGGGATGTGTTCTGGGCACTGCTAAGCTCGCATTTTGAAAAGGGCCCACATTCTCTCTGCATGTTGTGGAATCAAAACTGCTTCATGGCAGAGACAACTCTCTGTCCCGCACCCCTTAGCCCATCATCCCTTGGTTCTGTCCCCAACGACCCCAGGAGAAGAAGGGAGCTTCATCCAGGGTAACCACTCCCCCATTTTTCACAAGCCTCAGCCTGCAGCATTTGCTCCCTTCTAAAGGGAAGCATGAATAGGTGCTCAAGAAGGTTGAGAAGAAATGGGAAAGTGTCTAAGCAAGGACTTTTGGCTTGTCTTCCAGTTTGAGACTCCAACCCTGAACCAACTATTGCTGGCAGTTTCCTTTCACCACCCGGAGAATGGGGCTCCACCAGTTCAGCCAACGCCATCTGTGGTCTCTGGGGATGGCCCACCAGGGCAGGAGCTCCCAACCATGACCCTGCTCCTCAAGGCACAGTCTACAGAGGGCTCTGTCAGGAAGAGCCCATGGTTGGTTGGCAGGGATGCCCAGGCCTCTGAGGGCAAGAGGAGAGGCCTCCACTGCTGCAGGCATGAGAATGCCTGCCCTTGTGAGTTAGCCGCGAGGCCAGAAGGAAGGAAGGGGCAGAGCTGCGGAGAGGAGGAGATGGGTGTTCTGACAGACCACCAAGGAGCAAGGAGTCAGGAAAAAGTGCCAAAGGGCAGAGCTGTAGTGGATGGGGAACTGAACAGAGGGCATATCTGTCACCTTTCTGAGACAAGGTTTGAAAGGAAAACTCCCACAGGAATGCATGGATGCAGGCCCAGGCTTCCTCGAGGTGCTTTCTAGGCCTGCCCCATCATGATCTAAGAGGATCAGCACTGTGCAAAGGCACGTGGGGTGGGGGGAGAGGGGGGGAGGGGGGCAGGAGGACTCAGGAAAGAAACAAGGGCTTACTTTGATCAGGTTAAGTCTGTCATACTAGAAGGTAAGTCACAAAGATGAGAGTCGAAAAAAGGAAAGAAGCCAAGGGGAAGAGGGGTCTCTGTGCCCCAGAGGCTCCCGTGATGCCACCCGCCCACCCCCCACCCCCACTGCGCCAGGTCTGGATCCTCCGTATGAGGCAAGGGTTTGCTTCTTCGCCTGTGCAAGGTGGGGGCGGGGAGAAAGGAACGGTGACTTCCACCCCTGCCATCGAGGCGATTCAGACTCACGGCAATCCTATAGGGCTGCGTAGGCCTGTCTGTGGGTTTCCGACACTGTGACTCTTTAAGGAGTAAAAAGCCTCTTCTTTCTCCAACGCAGTGTCTGGTGCTTTCAAATGGTTTCCAACTGCTGATCTTATGGCCCAATGTATCAGCACTAGGGCACAGGGCTCCATTGTGGACCATGAGACCCTTATTCTCAGTAGCTAAGTTCTTGGCTCCCTCTAGTGTACAAAGCCATCACTACAGAGCAGAAGCAAACGCAAGCCATTGTGACCCTGTAGGACAGAGTAGAATTGCCCCTGAGGGTTTCTGAGACTAAATATTTAGGGAGCAGAAAGCCTTACTCTTCTCCCTAGAGCAGAATCAGGATGGCGGCAAAAATTCAAGATGTCCGGGGATTAGGATAAGGCTTCAAGCCTTTGGGCCCAGCGGTGGGCAGGGCTGAAGCCAGCCTTAGCGATCACCTTGTCCAGCCACTACATGTTAGCAGATGAGGGATCGAAGGCCTAGAGAAGGAAACAGATACCATGCCTTGGGCCTGCCTCTAGCGTCCGACTAGCAGGCAGGAGATGAGGAGGAAGTGGCCCAGTTAGCTGGCTGACCTGAGACAATGCTCCCCTGGCAGACCCTCGTCTCCTCACTGCCTCAGCTCCTTCCCCTCACACCCTGCTTCACAGAGCCTAATTCCTGTCCTGGGTCTGGTGCTACTCTGAAGCCTCCAGGTCCTAAACTTTCATCTCCCAGAGCAGCCTCTGCCGTCGCCAGTCCCGCCTGGAATGGCACTGTCCTTCAGCGAGTCCCAACACACCCATCTGCCTTCCTTGCACTTGGACGGTGGCAAGAGGAGGGCTGGTGAGAGAATGGGTGGCAGAGCAGGTCTCCTAAACCAGAGAAGTCACAGTGCGTGTGTATTGCCTCTGCCCAATCTCCTCAGTCACCTCTTTGCAAAAGGGGCCAAGATTAGTCCTCTCGTCATGCTTAGCTCCTGTTCGCTTCATAATCCTTCATTTTTTCCTCTCCAGAATGCCCCTTAGAATTCTTGACTGGCTCAGTGCCCCCTGCTTGCTGAAACATTTCCCAACTCCCTCCCCCAGAAGTGATTTCTCCTGCTTTTGAAGAGGTCTGAATAGTAGGTCATCTGGGTGCTCTCCTCAGCTTCCCAAACTGTCTGGGGTGGGTGGGGGGACTTGATCTTTACCTGCCTGTTCCCTACAGAGCTGCCATTTGAGAGGTTTCAACATTAAAACAAAACAAAACCCCTCATGACTGGGTACTCACCTCCACCTGACCAAAGCAGGTGGTCACTAACGAACATAAAGATCCCTCTTGGCACTGAAGATTCAAGAGGTACCGTGCTCAACACAGAGGCAAGAGAGTGAAGAAGGTGTGAGTTTCATGTCACAATGGAAATGTAAGCAGAAGTAGAGCGGGTACAACCTGATTCCAACTCAGGAAATAGGTGCCACCCAGTCTCGTTATCAGCTAAGTCAGCGGTGTAAAGGGCTCAGGAGGGGCTGGCAGTGGACATCTCAAAATGTTAGTCCCCACACATGCCAGTACCCCCACCATCTGACCCCACAGAGAAGTACACTGGCTCCCCCACTCCGGTTCAACCCTCCTTGTCCACAGGCCCAAACAGTCATCCCAAATCCTCAGAGCCAGGAGGTGCGTGTAGCCTGAAGTCACAAACTGCAAGATCCACCCTGCAGTCTCTGCTTTTGGCCTCAGGAAAGAATAGCTGTCCGCCCTCTGTCTCCTCCCCAAAATGCTTTCAGAGACGTGAGACTTGTTTAGTTACCCCTCAGCTTTCTCTTCTTCAGGCTACATCCCACCCCCTTACCCTGTGGGTGTCATTTCCTGAGTCCTCTCGTTCTAAAAGAACTATTGCTCACTTTCCAAGTTCTCCTCGGCTCTCTAAAGTCATGGGCCCCTGGCTCTACCTCCCAGACATGCCCACATCTTTCCAGGACCTGGCAGGTGCTAGCCTCTAACCTGCTAGAAATGCTCAGCCTCCAACCACACTCCAGGCTCGTACAAACACCGGGACCCCTGGGCTGGGTGGTGGGTGGGAGCAGTAAGGGGGCACTCAAGCGGAGCCACTCTAAGGAGGTACATGGAAGAGGGCATCAGTGAGGGCTTTTGAGATCACTGCCATCCACTAAGTAAGTTACTGATGTGTCCTCACGACCCTCAATCACCTCTTGCAGACACGCAATCTCTCTGTGGGCCTTCCAAAAATTCTGGGGTCAAGTTTCATTATTTTTTTAAAAATTATGCAGTCTTCCAAACTCTTTGAAGTGCTCTTGTACTTCTGGGGA
>NW_022109066.1:587410-589962 GCF_000313985.2 Echinops telfairi
GCCCTTGGGCCAAGGTGAGGGCCTGCGAGTAAATGAGCACCACAGTAAGGCAGGGGAGTGGGCAGGGAGGGGCTGAACATGGCATTCTGCAAAGTCCCCTAAGGACTTTCTTCCTCACGGAACCTTTGTCCCAAGCAGTGTTCCCTTCAGTCACCGCCTGGAAAAGGCAGCAGGCAGAATCAGGTGGCCTCTCCGGATAGGATCCGCATGGGCCCTCCTGCACACCTTACTCCTTGCTCCTGAACCGGAGATAAGCTCTCCCAGGGGGCATCCTAACTAGAGGACCCTGCTCTAGCCCGTGGGCCTTTCTCTGAGGTCTTAGAAGAGATGGCATTGAACCAGGGCCTCCCCTCAGATATTCAGGAGGGTCAATCATGGGCAGTCCTAGAGGAAGTGCTCGCTACGTCACCTGCCCCCACCTGCAACAGCCAGAAGCCTCCGTGGGGGCACCTCACCTTGGAATTCTTGCCACCGCTGCGGCCAGACTGTGAGGAGCAGCTCCGTTGCACGCCCTGCTCCGGTGTGGATGGGGACCTGTCTGAGGGATGATCGGAGCTCTTCTCCACCATGGCGTCTCCGTCCTGGTTCTGTGGGGTTGGTGAGCGAGACCGCTTCCGGAGGATGGGGGAACAGGCCGGCGTGCTGCGGTTGGAGTTACTGGCAGTGCTGCAGGGGCAGGTGGAGAGGGAGGATGAGGAGGAAAGACAAGCACTCGGTGACCGGAAGTCAAAGACCAGGCCAAAGGAGCCAGTTCTCAGGTTCTGCGCAAGAGAAAACACAGGGAAGGGGCCCCTCCCCGAACGGGGCTGCCCATTCATATGACTGCTGACTACGAGAGGGCGGTGGTACCAGGGAGAAACAGAAAGAGGAGTAAGCAAGGTGAATCAGCCGTAGGGCAATGAGTAATAGAGATAGCTGTCCATCCATCTGTTCATCCATCTAAATATTGTTTGACCCCTATCACATGCCAGGGACTGCCTTGGGCACACAGGAAGAGTTTAAGAGTCAAGGTCTCACCGGCTGGCCCCATTACCAACTAAGTGGACAGCACCACCCTCCCTCCCAGAAGAATTCACTTCAGAGGTTAGCACTGAAGCTTCAAGAGGGACTTGTCTGATCAGAGCACACAGGAGCCAAGGAGGAAGGTGGGGGTGGTGGTGGTGGTGGGGGGGGGTGAAGTACATAGTGGCCCACCAAGTCCTGAGGGCAATGTTCCTGCTAAGAGCAGCAATGCACAGAGACAACCAGAGGGCCGGCCTCACCACAGGACACAGTGTTCCTAATTGACCCATAGCACAACTGGGGACAACACTGGAGACACACCGCGGGAATTGTGCCTGACCTGAGCCCACTACGCCAAAGCCAGCCTCTGGGGGCATGCAGCAGAGCAGCGGGGTGAGCAGAGAAATGAAGTCCCCAAGGATAGATGTGGGGCCAGAGCATGGCACCCCATCAGACTCGACTGGGAAGCACTCTTAAGGGACAGCAAATAGACCCTGAAATATTTATAAGGTTTGATGTTGTTGTAGCTATAGTTTTACTTTCTATTGTTGCTTCGTTGTACTCAGTCTTGTGATGGTACATATTGTTGTCGACTCATGTCTACCTGGAAGGGATAGGCGGGATAAACAAGGTGGAAGAGAGAACAATGGGATGACAGTTCCAGGAGGACATGGGAGAGGGGGAGGCAGGGCAAAGGAAATGGGTGTTAACAAACCCAGGGACAAGGGAACAACAAGTGATCCAAAATCAGTGGCAAAGAGTGGGTAAGAGGTCTGGCAGGGCTGGATCATGGGCAATGTAACCAAGAGGAGTTCCTGAAACCCAAATGAAGGGTGAACATGATAGTGGGACAACAGGTAAGTACAAAGAAATAGAGGAAAAAACTAGGAGGCAAAGAGCAGTTATAGAGATCGAAATACAGGCATATACAGATGTAAATGTATTTATATATGACAATGGGGAAATAGATCTATGTGCATATATTTATAGGTTTAATATTAAGGAAACAGATGGAGAGTGGGCTAAAGTACTCCCTCAACACAAGAACACTTTGTTCTAATAATTCGGCAGTCTGAGATGCTCACCTTCCTGGCACGATCGCTAAAGACAATGGGTGCACAAGCAAATGTGGTGAAGAAAGCTGATGGTGCCTGGCTACCAAAATATATAGCATCTGAGGTCTTAAAGGCCTGAAGATAAACAAGTGGCCATCTAGATGAGAAAAAAACAAAGCCCACATGGAAGCAGCACACCAGCCTACCCCGACACAATCAATGAAGACAAAGTGGGTACATAAGCAAATGTGGTGAAGAAAGCAGATGGTGCCCGGCTATCAAAAGATATAGCGTCTGGGGTCTTAAAGGCTTGAATATAAACAGGTGGCCCTCTAGCTGAGAAAAAAGAAAGCCCACATGGAAGAAGTACACCAGCCTACCCCGACACAATCAATGAAGACAAAGCGGGTGCATAAGCAAATGTGGTGAAGAAAGCTGATGGTGCCCGGCTATCAAAAGATATAGAATCTGGAGTCCTATAGGCTGGAGGATAAA
>NW_022109066.1:592742-593704 GCF_000313985.2 Echinops telfairi
AATCAAAGGTACCAATTCATCTGTGGCTTTCCATACTCACTGTCCAGCTTTCACGTGTGTAGCAGGGAGTGGTAAATATCATGGCTATGGTAAGCCCAGTTTAGTCCTTAAATAATACATTGGTGTTTAATACTTCAAAGAGATCTTTTGGAATAGATTTGCCAATGTAATATGTTGGTTAATTTCTTGACTTCTGCTTCCATGGGTGTGGAATGTAAATCTAAGTAAAATGAAATTCTGACAAATTCAACTTTTTCCCTGTTTATCACAATGTTTATTGGTCCAGTAGTAATATTTCTGTTTTATGCTGATATGTAATCCATACCAAAGGCTGTAGTTACTGATCTTCATCAGTAAGTGCTTTAAGACCTCTTTACTTTCTGTAAGCAAAGTTGTGTTATCTGCAAAATGTAGGTGGTTGGTGAATGCCTCATTCTTTTTCATATGATCTGGCCTCTTGTATTATTTGCTTAGCATACAGATTGAATAAAGATGGTGAAAGGATACAAAAAAAAAAGAGTGTTAAGAGCCCCCAATAAAATGATGAAAAAACAAAAAGATGAACTCCTAAAAAAAAAAAAAAAGACATTTATAGAGGTATATATATAGGTATGTATATATGTAAATATATTAATATATAACAATAAAAAAGAGTTGTATGAGCCCCCAATAAAATGATTAAAAAGAAAAAGACAAATCACCAACTAAGAAAAAAACAATAGTCAAGGTCTCATTAATGATCACCCAATACTATCATCTCATTATATAGGCGCTGCAACTCCCAAGTCTCAACATATTGTTGTAGATGTTTAAGTCCTTAAAAATAGCAACAATCCCCCTCACAAAAGAATCACAAGGAGGGGACAAGCCAGCCAGGGTGCAGTATAGCATCAACGAAACACACAACATTTCTCGAATGCTTTAATGCTTCCTCTGTACCACTATCATGACCCTAGTGCTAC
>NW_022109066.1:593829-627086 GCF_000313985.2 Echinops telfairi
CCTCAGGAACAGTAATGTGAATAGCAATACCATAAGGGTAGGGGGAAGGTAGAGGGAGAAAGGAAAACCGATCTATTGATTGAAGCATTAACTCCCTGCCCCCTTGAGGGGGACAAACAACAGAAATGTGGATGAAGGGAGACAGCAGATGGCATAAAATATTAAAATGATAATAGTTTATAATTTATCAAGGGTTCATGAAGGTGGGGAGGGAGGGAAAAAAGAGGAACTGATACCAAGGCCTCAAGTAGAAAGAAATGTTTGAAAATGATTATGGCAACATATGTACAAATGTGCTTGATACAATTGATATATGGATTGTTATAAGAACTGTAAGAGTTCCCAATAAAATAATTTATAAAAATATAGCTAAAATATTTTTAAAAAGACATTTAATTGGAAAAAAAAGAATAGCACGTTATCCTACTTTTCCAAGCATCCTTATATTTTATACACATACATACACACATATCTATGTGTGTATATCATATATATATATACCGATATACCTATCTATCTCTCTTTACATATATGTACACACATACAAGGACTGTACCCCCCCAAATTTTTGAAAGCTATGCATTTAATTTTTTTTTTTACAAAACCACCTTATCACCTTTAAAGCGCTCTCCATTACATATAATACATTTGTCAAATCTGTGATTCCATTCTTAGAACTATTCTTCAAATTCATCTGAGCAGATGGCTGACAGCACCTGCCTCCTTTTTTCCTTTACCTCTTCTACATCATCAAATTGCTGTCCTTTCATGTCCCTCTTCATTCACAAAACCAAAAAGAAATCACACGGAAGTGAGGGCAAGTGAGTCTGGTGCGTGGGGCAAGAGAGGCATTGCTGGTTTTGGGCCCCAAACTGGCACACTGAAATGGCTGAGCAGGTGCATTGTGGTGGCAAAGCCAGTCCCGTCTGCCACAAATCAGGGCTTCTTTGTCACACACTGTTATGCAATCTTTTCATAACTTCTAAATAGAAAGCTTGTCTAACAGTCTGACCTGGTGGAACGAACTACAAATGCACTACAAGTTGACAGTTTTGTCCATTTGGGAAGTCCACAGACATCCAGAATGAGGTTTGTCATGTTTAGAAATGAGAAAACCACTCGTACACTTGAGTTTTCCCATAGCGCTGTCCTTGTAAGCCATGTTCAATATCACAATAGTTTCTGCGGCACTTTTCCTGAGCAGGAAATAAAATTTCACAGCTATCATCACAAAAAACAAGGTTCAAAAGAAACTGCTTTTACAAAAAAAGTCAAGTGTGACCAGAGAGAACTTTCCCAGGCAACACCACTGGGTGCACTAACTCAGAGCGAGTTAATTGATCCTCGCCTAGTGGAGGAAAACGGATACTATGAAAGCTCCGCTCAGCAGAGCTTTTTTTGTTTGTTTTATTTTTTTGAGGGGGGAGGCTTTCATTTCCGTGTGTGTGCGTGTGCGTGTGCGTGTAAAACACCCATTTCACTAGGTTCTTTAAACATTCCATTCAGGAAAGGTAGAGACAAATGAGATGCATCATAGGTAAAATCAGTACATTAAAACAAGTACTTGTCATTCATCCGTTAGTTCCTGCTTCCCCTGTGTGGGTGGAGATGAACCCAGCAGCGCTTCTCCCGGTCCATGAGCATCTCTTCAAACATTCATTTCTAAGCTTCCCCACAGCACCAAGTTGACTTGCACAAAAGTTTGAGTTATACGCACATCCATTAACTTTTAGCTTGTGTTTCCCAGAGAACAGAGAGAGAAGAGAGGAAGAAAGGGTAGAGAGAAAACTTGAGTCAGTTCAATTCTAACAGATGTTCACTTTACTAAGCGAGCCTGAAGAAGGAAAACAAATGAAGAGAGAGAAGGTTACGATCGGCAGAGAAAAGAGGCAGGGTAACGTACGAAATGGAAACAAAAATCACAAGTGTGCGGGAGGACTGCGTATATCACAGTCTTCGCCTCTGTAGCCTTTAATTCCTGTTAACCTCCCAGTGTCGTCCCCCACCTCCAGCTTTTTTTTTTTTTTGGCCTTCTGATTTGCCCAAGTTCACATGTGTCTACACTCTAGCTAGGGCCTACCCCTTCTACTCCTGGTAGCCCTGAGAGAAGGTTTATTTAATGCGAAAACATCTTCGTGACTTTTTACAATAGTGGTCTCCTACAATATTTATCCCTTTGTGATGGATTAACTTCCCTCAGCACCTTACCCTCCAGGTTCATCCGTGTTAAGAGCGGACTGTACTATTCCATTGTGCATACCCTTCACGTCTAGAATAATCACTCACTTAAGATCAACGGCAGCATTTACCCAAAGTCAAAATGAAAAGGGTTAGGAAATCAAGAGGAGTGGAAACAGGAAACACAGGGCGGAAGTGGTTGAGGTGATGATGCACTGCGGGGATTGAGAGGGAGGAATCGGAAACAAAACATGTCCATGGATTGTTGCATGTAAAACAGATCGTCCGCGCTATAACCTTCATCCAATTCAAAAGTTGAAAGTTGTTTGTTTTTCTAACACAAGGAGAGAGAAATAAAAACCAAATGCCCCATCTATTCACCAGTCAGAATAGGGACAAGTGTGGGGGCTATTTTGGACCCCAGGCTCATGGGGGCCCTCAAGCACACCTGGTTAGAACATTGCACCCTTCCCCGGGGGAGAGGAGAGAAGGGTAAGGAATCCTGTCATTTGCATGAAGGTCCAGCTGCAACCTCAGGTATCCCTTTGGATCCATTTGCAAGGAAAATCAGGATGAATCTTTCAGAAGGTTCAACCTGGGGGTGGGTATCCATAGCAGAGCAGAGGAGGACAAAGCACAAAATCCCAAATCACCAAGTGCAGGACGAGGAAGAGGGGTGGGGGACAGTTCTGTAAGCTCTGGAAGGCGACTTATGGAGGAGGAATATGACGGAGGAATGGAAAGCCTAGAAAAGACAAGACAAGGGTGAACAGAGGACATAGGGAGGAATACTGATTTGACTTCAATGAAGGGCAGCCCTGAATTATGCATGTCCGAGTAGGACTGTGCCCCATGGGGTATTCCAGGGCTGTCCTTTCAGTCGAAGATCACTAGCCCCTTCTTCCCAGGTGCCTCGAGGTGGTCTTGATCCACCAACCTTTTGCTCAGCAGTCAAGTTAACCATCTGTATCACTCAGAGGCTCCATGGAGATGAGTAAGGTCCAATGCTTTGTTTCATACTAAGGCAGAATTGACACTTAGAATCTCATTTATAATACTACCAATAACTAACAATCCCTCTTTCGAAAGGGCTTTTCAATTTCTCATCCTAACCCCTTTCATCCCTTATCCCTCTACATTCTTTTACGACTACAAACTCCAGGAAAAGAACCGATGGTCCGTCCGTCCCTCAGGAGGCGGAGCTGAGCCTCAGGGGTTCTGGCAAGGTCATCTCTGGATACTTGTCCTTTGAGAGAAGCCTGAGGAAGCACCTGGAGAGCAGACACCTTTCTGTGGTGGCCCCCTTTCCAGTCCAAAGCCAAGTATTTCCAGGTTTGAACTGTCTGTTAGATTACTGTGCGGGGAGTGCAGCTTGAGCCATAACCCTAACCCTAACCCTAACCCTAACCCTAACCAACCCTAACCCTAACCCTAAGCCTAAGCCTAAGCCTAAGCCTAAGCCTAACCCTAAGCCGCTGGCCCAAACAAGTATAAAAGTGAATGACAAGACAAGCACATGCCCATCTCAGGCAAAACCAACCCACGGTTGGCCCTTCATCTCCAGAGAAGGGACATGATCACTCCAGACTGTGGATCCAAGGAGGTCTCATTATCTTCGACCAAACTCTGAATCCCCTGGTGATTTAAGCAAACAGTTTGTAACCTGGAGGAAATTCATTCCAACTCTCCCAAACAACATGCCTGCCTATCGCACTAACTGATTGAAATGTGCACGAGATTTCCTCATTTTCTGGGTCCCACTCCAGTTCACTTGATCAATAGGTGCCACCCAAGGATCTAGTTATCATATTTTATGCAAATCATGCGACTGCCTCACGTGTTAGCTTCCTGTGTACAATATGCATGTTGTATACATCTGTAGACTATGTAAGATGGTGTATGATTTGAAAAGCTAATACGGCACTAAAACTCCGACTTCAACTCATTAGTCAATAAACTTATACTATTATCCGCCACTCCAGTCTCTGTGCCTGTAAGGCAACTGGCAGCCGTAATCCTCGATGACACACACCTCTCTTCTAGTCCTCATCACCACCAGCTCATCTCCACCAGACATGAAATTTGGTCTGTCCCATCTCTCAAATGCAAACTCACTACATCCGGTGGCTTCCAACTCCTAGTGACCTGACAGGACAGGGTACACTATCCCTGTGGTTTTCTGAGACTGTAACTCTTTAGGGGAGTAGAAGGCTTTTCTCCTAAGGAAGGGCTGGTGGGTTCCAGCTGCTGACCTTGGGGTTAGCAGCTCAATGTGTAACCCATTATGCCACCAGAGCGCCTTTCTGTCCTCTCCCCAGGGAATTTCAACTACGTTAGCATGCATGATGCTCCTGTGTCTGTTTCTAGCCTTCATCACAATGGGGGGCTTCAGTCCAACAATCAGATGCCAAATGGACATTTCCGCCAGATGGATGGCTCATGCATGGCTCAGATTCCACACAGAGCGGCATCGTTCCTTCCAAACCTCCTGTCACTATGGCCCCATTCTCACTGGCACCATTTCCTCATCGCTCAGGTTGCAAACCAATCCCTTACACCTCACCCCACCAAGAATGAGTCACTGAAGGCTCTTATCCTTCCTTTCCATCTCCACTACACACTCGGGTCTCAAAGCCTTTTGCCTAGACTCTGTGAATCACCTCTAAGTGCCTTCCTCTTCCACACTCATTCACAGCCATCATTAAATCCTTCTAAACAAACTTGCTATTATCTTTCTGCTCCCCACTAGCACCGAATGTTCAAGATCCTCAGCATAGAATCCAAAGAGTACAATTGACACCTATCAGAATTCCAATACTTGACCTCTCCTAACTTGCTCTTAAAGCATTCCCATATTGTAGTATTAAATTGAAAAACAAACAAACAAAAAACAACCCAAACTCACTGCCATCATATTGATGCTGTCTCACAGTGATCCCACAGGACAGGCTACAATTTCCCCTGAGAGTTTCCAACACTGTAACTCTTTATGGGAGTAGAAATTCCCATTTTTCTCCCACGGAGCATTTGGTGGTTTCAAACTGACCTTTCAGATTGCAGCCCAATTCATAACCACTATGCCAGGAGGGCCCCTTTGGTCTTATACATGTTCCTTGATTTTCTTCATATGCATTCTCAGTTTTCCTACCCATAGACTTGCGTGCAACTTGCCTTTTTTTGTCCCTGCCTACCTGCTGCCATCCTGTTCATCCTTTAGGATCCATTTCACCTTCTTCAAGCTTTGCTAGACATTCATCACTGAGCTGGTGGTACATTTAGCACATCCTCCTTGATATTAAAACTAAGACCTGCAAACTCCCAGAGGCTCTCAGCTTGCACACACTGCCCCCTGCTGTCTTAGCACAGTGCACTGTATGCAGCATGTATTCATTCAGTAAATGCTGGACTGAAATCTCAATGTAAGCGAAGTCTTCATACCCATGGCTTTAACAGTCCCCAATGGCATGGCACCTCTCAATAAAGATAGCTATCAATAAAGATAGCTAAAAGCTATTGAGTGTTTGAGAGTTCTTGGACCTGGGTCAGCATTTATTAAGCATCATCTCACATATTCCTACCAACGAACAAATAAAAAATGAATGGATATTATTGTTAACCTTTTTACAGATGATAACCTTTCATTGTTGAAAGATTGAGTAACTCACCTGAAGTCACATAGAGTGTCAGAAGAGAATTCAAAAAGCATCTTATTTTAGAACTTGTTCTCAAAACCAAAACCCAAAACCAAACCCATTGCCACTGAGTCAATTCTGGATCACAGCCACATTATAGGACAGCATAGGTTGGTTCCTTAGGACTTCCGAGACTATAAATGATTACAAAAATGGCTGATCTTGAAGTTAGAAGCCCAAAGTTTAACCCATCATACCATCAGCCCCCTTTCTCAGAATCAAGCACTCCATAATGTTTGTTTGGGAGATGGGTGGATAGAGGAATAGCAGGATGGATGAACGGAAGGATAAAGGGAAGCTGGACAGAAAGAAGGAATTACCTTCTGTATCTAGTCTCTAATTCATTTTCTACTTTGCTGTCAAAATAAACGTTCAAAAAACTGATTTTGATATTTCGATCACAGTTGAAGTGCTCTAATGGTAAGTTCTCTCTCCTTAGACACTCATCTCATAGAAATTCTTCCAATTATCTCACCCTCGCCCACCCTTGAAAACCCCATCTGTGACAGCCCCTCAACAGGTCCTCTGCTTCTGCCATCAAAGTCTAGTGACAGGTCCTTGTGGCATGTTCTCTCACTCTTCCATGCCTTTCCCTAGCTCTCTCTGAAACCCCACTTTCTCCTTCAGTCACCCTATGGACAGGCAGAACTTTACACTTCAACTCTAAGCCCAAGCATTTCCCTCACCCACTCTCCAAGTCATGCTCCATTCTCCACTCATTCCCAAGAAGAGATGTTTGGACCTATACCTCTAATTCAGCAAAACAATTACTAAGCTAACTAGATTCCTGAACCCTTTAAAAAGGTGCTTCATTATCCCATAGATTTAGAGGTCAAGTCAAATAAAACCAATTCCTATGTGTCCCATAATATGTACTGCAAATAATCTCTATGGTGTGCCATTAACCTGATCCTGATACCATTATTAATAATAGTATTGAATTTTTCTTCAAAATATTGGGAATGTAAAGCTCGTACTGTAGCAGCTTGGGTGTTGCTGTAATGCTGGAAGTGGTGTCACTGGTCATTCAAATGCCAGCAGGGTCACCCAAAGGGAAGAGGTTTCAGTGGAGCTTCCAGACTCAGAACAGAGTGTGAAGAAGGAATTGGCTCCCCATTTCAGAGGAATGAGACACTGAAAACCTTATGCATGGCACGGAAACATCAGAGATAGTGCCAGAACATAAGCCTCTCAGGTCAGAGGTCACTCAGGGTGTGACCGAGGAAGAAGTGTCTTCTCAAAATAGGGTAAACCATAATGAATTGAATGGTGTAAACCCTGTGGGTGTGAAGTCTTTGGGATCTTTATTTGCTGATGAGGCAAAACTCAAAATGAGAAAAACAAAACACAGCTGCAAACACCAATTGAGTCAAAACTGGGAATGTAAAAGGTATGAATCTAGGAAAATTGGAAGTTGTCAAAAATGAAATGTAATCACATTGATAGAACTGTTCAATTGTATGATATGTGGATTATGTGCCAATAAAACTGTTGGGGGAAAATGAAATGCAACTTATAAAGATCGATAGTCCAGGTGTTAGTGAGCTGAAATGGACTGGTATTGGCTATTCTGAATCACAGAATCATCGTTTGCTATGCTGGCAATGACAGATTCAAGAGGAATGGCATTGCATTCATCATCCAAAAGGATATTTCAAGATCAGTCATGAAGTACAGTGCTGTCTGTCATGGGATATCTATCTGCATCCAAAGAAATCCAATCCCTAGAAATATTATTCAAGTGTATGCACTAACCACGAAAGCTAGTGATGGAGAAATTGGGGAATTCTACCAACATTTTCAGTCTGAAATTGATCAAATATGCGATCAAGATGCATTGATAAGTTTTGGCAATTGGGATGCAAAAACAATGACCAGTTCATAGCAAATACCATTTTCCAACGACACAAATGGCCACTCTACACATGGACGGAATACACAGAAATCACAGACTGTCAATGGAACAAATCAATTTGCTGCACAAGACCCCTTTAAGGTCTTTATCTTTAAAGTCTAACTCTGTCTCGAAACAAACTTTTGTTCTTTTGGCAGTTCATGCAGGGTACTTTCAATATTCCTCACCAGCACCATAATTCAAATGTATCAATTCTTCTTTAGTCTTCCTTATTCAATGTTCAACTTTCACATGTATAGGGGGCAATTGAAAATACTTCGGCTTTGGCTGGGTGCACCTTAGTCCTCAAAGTAAACTCTGCTTTTCAACACTTTAAAGAGGTCCTTTGCAGCAGATTGATCCAATTCAATGAGTCGTTTCAGCTCTGGACTGCTGCTGCCATGAATCACTAACCCAGACTCCAAGGAGCCGTGGTGTCATAGTGGTTTTATGTGTTCGGCTGCTAATCACAAAGTCAGCAGATGAAAACCCCCGACTGCTCCTAATCACAAAGTCAGCAGATGAAAACCCCCGACTGCTCCTCGGGATAAAGATGGGGCTTTCTACTCCAGTAAAGAGTTAGTCTTGGAAACTCACAGGGGCAGTGCTACCCTGTCTTATAGGCCACTATGAGTCAGATTCGGCATGATGGCAGTGAGTTTGGTTTTTATATTTAACTCAGACTCGAGGGATCCTCTATGAGGAGATGGCGCTTGAGCTGGGTTTAAGAAGCACGTTGGAGTTAGCCAGAGAAGGGTCGAAAGGTGGGGAGGGTGTAGCAGTGGGAAAGAAGACTGACCAAACAGCATGAGCCTGACGGTGTGACAGCATAAAATATCATGGAGCGACAAGTAACGGTGTGTTATTAGAACATACTTCAACTGACACATCAGCATGTCCTCTAATCATCATCTCTCCCCGAGAGCTGGCCACTGACCCCACCAGCCACCAGTAACCCAGTACAGGGGCCCAAGAGGTTATTCAGTTATTTTCCCAGCCTCCTCTTTTTTAAGACATAAACGATTTCAGTTCTCTCCTGGTTACCAGCAGCATCAAGTTCACTCCAGCTCACAGTGATATCATGTGTGTCAGAGTGGAACTATCCCCAGGGTTTTCAATGGCTGACTCCCCCACCCCTAGAAGTAAATCACCCAGTCTTTCTTTGGACGTGCCTCTGGATGAACTCAACCCTATACCCTTTTGGTTTACACTGACCAAGAAATTCCTGTTAATAGAGGGTGTCCAGAAGTCTTACCCCATACCTCATGCCATAATTAGGTCCTACTTCCTGTAGCAGAAACACTCAAGCAACAGGGAACTATGGAGTGAGGACAAAGGCTCTTTGGCTTTCTGCAGTGGCTCTTTGTAGCACTCCTCTACCCCACTGCCGCAAGACAGAGGAGCTGTTACAATCCTTTGCTTGGCTTTCTTTTCCATCCTTATACCCGGTGTGACTCTGTTGGCACAGGGAGATCTTTGTCAGCAAGCCAGCTCCCTGGTCAGCCACCCATACATTTTGCAGAACCCTTAATAGAACAGAGGAGGTAAATGGTGTTTCAGTGTTCCGCATTCATGTTCACTTGTCTGTCTGTAGAGAGAACAATCATTTCCTCCCCCAGGATTACAACATATGGCCCTTCATCTCCACCTGCTCAGATTCCGGCGGCTCCTTTCTAACTCTCTTGCCTACCCCAGGCCACCCCAGCCCTGGATCATTCCCAGGAAGAGTCTCATCCACCTCCTCAACACCTGGGCACTTTCAATTCACCTTATTGTTTCTCATAAGCCCAGCCATACGTGATCTAGAAGACCAAATGCCCGGCTGAAATGGGGTCACTGAGCACTACCCCCACCTAATAGAAAGAGCACTTCATAAGACACCTGGACAGGTGGCTTCAAATGCCACATCGCTTGCTGGGAGTCTGTGTGAGCCAGCCAGTCTCCAGTGTGAGCAGGCCTAGGTTTGAATCCTGGCTCTGCTACTTGAGTTGCTGTGTGTCCCTGGCTTCTGAGTGTCTCATTTAACATTGGAAAACTGAGGGGGGGAAATGAGAAAGAGTAGCATCTATCTCCTTAGGTCACCATGTTAAAAGAAATTACCCATGTACTGCCTGGTGCAGAACAAATGCTCAGTCAAAAGTTGCTGCTATGATTATTTAGAAGACTCTGGTCCCTCTATCTAAAATGCAGAATCAATTCCTTGCCCCCTCTTCTCTGAAGGTTCTGGGGAAGTACGCTGGAACTCATGTGCATTACTTCCTACAGTGGGCTCAGGACCACCACAAGGTTGTGTCCTTGAGTACGGACTCTCAAGCCCACACCCACCCCATAAGTTAAACATTCAGGGACTGGTTTTATGAATCTTAACATTAAACCAACCCCACAGAGATGCTCCTGAGGAACCTGAGTCTGAGCACCACTATCCCTAAGGAATCCCGGTGGTGCTGTAGTTAAGGTATGTGACTGCTTACCCAAAGGTGAGCGTTCAAATCCACCAGGCACTCCAGGGAAGAAAGATGTGGCAGAGGTTTCCACAGCTGCAAATACACTTCCATACACTGCCCTGGATGGTTTCTATAGGGCAGAATGGACCTAAGAGCAGCGGGTTGGGTTTGGTTACTCTCAAGGACTCAAAGGAGCCCTCGTGGTGCAGCAGGCTACCGACTGGGCTGTTAACCCCAAGGCCAGCAGTTGGACTCCACCAGCCAATCTCTAAGGGAAAGATGAGGCGGTCTCCTCCTGTAAAGATTGACATGCTTGGAACCCACAGGGAGCAGGTTGTACTCTGAACTATAGGACAGAATGGACTCAATGAAGAAGGAATAATCACATAAGCAATTGAAAAACTCACTGCCGTCCAGTAGGTGCTGACGCCTAGCAACCCTGTCCAATTGTATCTTTTGCATCATAATTATGATTACCTGATTGAAGAAAGAGGTTTGTTAGCTTCTAGGAGAGATGCTTTAAAAAAAAATAGTGCAGATTCTCTTCTAAATCTTATGGCACAATTGGGTCCCAGCCATACCCAAGAGTGTCATATTTTGGAATGGGTTTAGCGGCATGTTGCATTGCAGAAAGGGTAGGAAGGGAGAGCGTTCCAGAGATAATGTTTTTCTGTCCCAGTGCAGGTCATATGAATGCCAACCACAGATCGTAGCACAGAAGGTACTTCAAGAGCAAGATTTCGGCAGAGATGAACATCTTGTTCCTTCTCTCCTTTGTGTGGGGTGTAATGTCCTGAACTTGCTGATATCCCCTGGGGGCTTCCCAAGTTGGGCCTTTGGCTGATGTATACAAGGTGTTAAGGGACAGGCACAGGCTGAAATTTGTAACCAAGAAAGCAGACTTGGACTGGATGTTTCCATTTATGTGAAAAAGAACAAACAGATGGTTGGGAACACTCTAGACTTCTCACTAGCCAATGGTCAGCCAAACATTCGCTCACACTGTCCACTCCAGCAAAGTCTCTCTTCGCGCACACGCTCACTGCTCACTCTAGCTGTAGATATTCTGTAGGTAAGTCCGGGACTTCCTATGGCCACAAAACTCCAATTACTGGCTCTGCCTTGTTTAACTGCTTCACATATCTATAGAGTTGAATTAAAAAAAAACAAACATTATAAAGAGTTTGAAAGATAGCAAGGTCAACCTAAAACATTTGCAGACAGTAAATATATTGAATATATAGACATATTCCTATTAAAAATCTACTTAAGCCTGGAACAAATTCCTTATTGGTGACTTCAGTTGTTGATGAATTTAGTCCTAACATGAGGCTATAAGGACCCACAGAAAGTCTTTGGTCGATCAGATTAAGGAGACACTGCAATTCCTCTTCTACTGGGTTCTTCACACAGAGATGATGGGTAAAGAGAAGGGCTGGTGATAAGGCAAAGTTTGCTTGTATTTCCTACACAAATCAAAGAAAAGAGATCTCTCTTTACAGTAGCTGCTGCCTCTGCCCAACACACTCTCCCAGGCCCTGGCTTTCCTGCTCCTTCTGTCCAGCTCCAGAGTTTGGGATTCAATCCAGGAACAGGCATGACAAACACTATTTATCATTTCCATGGAGACCAAGACTTGCAGTAGAACCAGGACTCCATGCTCAAAATGCCAATACAGCCTGACCCACTTTTCCGCACTCCTACAAAAACAAAATCAGTTACTTTGGGTCCTACCACAGCTGAGGGAGGAGCCAGAGCTCCGTCAGCTCGGTGGGTGTTTTGGAGAGGAACGGGTCATGCAAGCATGGACGATGCCACAAAACCAGTGTCAGGAGTCAGACCCGGAGTGTTTTAGCAGAAAGGCTCAGAAACGCAAAACCAATCTCACTGCCATCAAGTTGGTTCTGACTCATAGCAACCCAATAGGACAGAGTAGAACTGTACTCCCTGTGGGTTTCAGGGACTAACTCTTTAATAGAACAGAAAAGTCTCATCTTTCTCCTGGGGAGCAGCTGGTGGTTTCAAACTGTTGACCTTGTGGTTAGCAGCCCAAAGCCTAACCTACTACACCACCAAGGCTCTTTGTAGAAGGGCTCATAGCTATACCAATGCCAACATTTCCTTTTCTTAACCTTCTGGGAAGAAAAGCCCATAACACCTCTGAGGAGCATTTAACAATCAACATCCTGGACACCACACTTGGGGACTATTTTTCCAACTTCATCTTGTACCACTTTCTTCACATTATTCCAGTGGCATGGACATTTACATTCTTTGAACACACCTAGTTCATCCCTGGTACTAAGGGTATTTGCACTTAGTAGCCCCAGCTTACAATTCTTACCCTAGAGTTTTGAGTGGCTGGTTCCTTTACAGCTCAACTCTCTCCTCCTCAGAGTAACCTATCTTGAGGGCTACTCCATCTAAAGTGGCCTTCCTACTTGCAGGCAATCATTGCCACATCTCCCTATCTTTTCCTTTATGATATTTAACAGGAGCTGAAATATAACTTGTGTTTTTGTGTTGTTTACCATGAGATTGAAAACTCTGATGGACCTGGGCCCTTGTCTGTTCTCTTTAATGTGGTGTCCAGTGCCTTTAGCAGAGCACTGGTGGCACACCCTGGAAGCACAGATGTTGTGCACGAATAAAAGAAAGGGCTCTCTTTAATGCCCTCTACTTCACTGTGAGAAGCCCTGGTGGTAGAGTGCTTACGAGCTGGGCTGCGATCTGTAAGGTGGGCAGTTTGAAACTACCAGTAGAAAGACTAGGCTTGCTACTCCCGTGAACAGTTACCATCTTGGAAACTCACCGGGGGTCACTGTGCGTCAGCCTGGGCTCGATGGCAGTGAGCACTTTATTGTTGGGGCACTCTGTTAAACAGTTCTTAAGTGGATCCAAATCTGCCTTCTTATAGCATCAGTCCATTTGTCCTTAACCTGATGTCTGGAGCCATGAAAATAAAAGATGACACTGCTTCCAGACCCTTCTTGTTCTAAATCTAGGAGGCAGGGGTTTAAACCCTCGAGAAAAGTTATTTCTCTCTGTGGTTTTCAACTTTCTGCACCAGATTAGCTCGGCATGAAAAGGAGCCGGGGTTACACGTGGCGCTGCTATCTGTAAGGTCAGCAGCACGAACCCCCAGGCACTCTACAAGAAGAGGAGGCGCTGGTCCTGTAAAAGATGCGTGGTCACCTCAGGAGCCTGAGCAGACCATTTTATTCTGTCCTACGGCGTTGCCAGTGGCAGTGAGTGGGGTTGAGTTCATACGGTGCCCCAAAGCACCGCATTTCCTAGACCAAAAGCCCCATAGGTCAGAGGGCAATGTTTGCCCAGAGGTGAAGCTCAGGAGGAAGGAAGGAGCTGGAAAGGACAGAAGAGAAATGGTAAACAGGGAGGAAGCAGGTACAGGGCTGTCACACTGTGAAGACTGCCATCAATGCCACAAAACGAACTAGGTCTGAACTGTCAAATGGACAACAAATTAGCCCTGCAAACTCCTAAATCACAATACAAGTTTGAAAACTAAACAAACTTCACTGCAAAGGAAAGGAAGGGAGGGAAGGAGGGAGGAAGGAAGAAAATTGTTTGTCTTTCTGTGGACCATTTACAAAGAATAAACCTAATTAGAGAGCCTACATCAAAAGAAAGGGCGATCCACAATTGCACATGGCATAAAAGCCTTGCCAGTTAATTTTGCTTCTAAATTCTGACAGGGGTGAGAATACAGATTGTGGCCATCCACACCTGCAGCTCATCACTACTTCCACAGGCCGGGGAAGATGAACACTCAAGATGAAGCAGGACAGATTGAAATTAGACATAAAAACCAGACCGACTGGTGATAGACACTTTCTTCCTCCTGAGTTGGTTCATAACAAGAGAAAGACCCAACATTTGGGGCCAGTCCCGCTGGGCTGGCAGGCAAGGTATTGGCTGAGCTTATTTAAAGCCACTGGTTTGGAAGCATCTCTGCTCAACGGCCTGGCTGCAGCCTCTACTGAATCTTTCTCATGACAGGACGCTTACTGGCGGCTCCTATTTGTTTGGACAGTTCTACAGAACGTCTAAGTGCCATTGCACCTTACTTACCCACAACTCTCAGGAGTCAGCTTTCTGTGTTTAACAGTTTTTAGAAATCAATTTCATTTTGTTGACTGTTGTCATTCAAACGGCATGCAGTGAACACCTACTGTGTGCCCCCAACTGTGTAATACATATCCTAAAAAAAAATAAGGACCAAGGCACAGCGCTCTGTATTCACACAATATTCAAAATGCTATTGGGTATATGGCCCCCAGTGCCGTCAAGTTGATTCCGACTCATAGTGATCCTACAGGGCAGTGTGGGTTTTCCAAGACTGGAAAACCTTACAGGAGCACATAGCCTAAGGTGACCAGACATCCCGCTTTTGGCGGGACAGTCCAATTTTTAACAATTTGTCCCATGTCCCGCAGCATTTTTAAAAAGTCCCGATTTTTGGAAAGAATGCATGACAAGCTAGGATGCACGGTTTTCAGCTGCCCTGTGGCTATTTCACCAGGATATGAGTTTTATCAATGGTGTCCCACTTTTGTCCCGCTTTACCAATGTTAAAATCTGGTCACCTTAACACAGCCTCATCTTTCTCTCTTGGAATGGCTTGTTTGAAGTGGCAACCTGAGGTTAACAGCCTGATGCTTAATTTATTGTGCCACCAGGAACCTAGGTACACAGTGGGGACACAATGACTACTTTGAAATAGACTCCCACCAATTTCAACAAAATCTACCCAAAGTATTGCAGGAACTCAGCCCTCTTGGGAACTAGACGTTCTGAAAGCAGAAAGGTGCTAAGCTATCCCAGGACGGCCCTTCCTTGAAACAGATTCGCCACTTACTGGGAGGCCACCAACCATCGGAACAAGGCCAGGAGATCAACTGTCTGGAATTTCCAGGTTCCTCTAGGTCTGCTTATCCAGGGCCCCTTCCCAGTCCCCAGCAAGAGAAGTGCCCATCCCTCCAGCAAACGCTAGACAAGGATTGTAGGCACAGTTCCTGTGGCACACACACATGGGGTCCCCATGAGTAGAATGGGCTCGATAGCAACTGGGTTGCATTACGCTCCATGACAGTTAATGTTGCAGGCACTGGGGACCCATTCAAGGGGCTTACAATCAGGGGGAAGGATCAGATGTGGAATTAAGTAACCCCATGTGATAAGCGGTAGTGGAAAACCTGTCCCCTCACTACCGGTCACTGGAGCCAGGAGAGGTCAAAGGCAATAGGCCCAGCACAGGCGACTCTTCTCACCCAGCTTCTTCCCTGTGTATGATGAGGGCAAACGGCTTCTCTTTGAGCTCCGGTTTTTACACCCTGAGGAGTATGTTTCCCACAAAGATGTGAAAGGAGAAGTCAAAACTCCAAAGCCTGTGAGTTTCTGAGACAAGCAGTGTCCCAGACAGGACTCAGATTTAAATTGGCCAAGGATCCAGAGCCCAGGGTCCGCAGGCTACCTGAACCTGTGGCTAATTAAGCATCACTGGCGCCCCCTCTGGCCGGGCCACCCCCATGCATCAGAAGGGCACTAGGCAATAGGAAAGTGCCAAACTCAACAGTCAGACTGCGGGGTGTGCAGGTAACTGAGAAATAACAACTTCCACGCACGCTTTCCTTGTAGCAATCCTCTCCTAACCTCACTGTGGAGACAACACCAACGGCTAATCCCTCCCTGACTCCTATGAATTCAAATCCAATTCCGACATATTTTTCTGATAGATCTCAAACTAATGCAGGAAGAAAATGGACTGCTACGTTAAAATCATGTAAAGTTTAAAATAAAGAGGACTATAAGCGATCAGCCAAGTATTAACCTAACTTAAAAGATATCCAGGATTTATAACCCCAGGGTCTCCCTTTAGAGTGGTCTCCTCCTGCCAGCAGGAAATTCTTCCTTAGTGTTAAAATAAGCATCAGTGGTTGTACTGTACATATCCTTTCTTCTATTGCATCTTCCCCAGCTCATTAACCATACTTCACTTTTATTCCCAGCCACCAATCTTCAGGTGAAATGATTATCAACCCCCAAACCTGTGTTCAGAAGTTATAAACCATTTCCCCTATGACATCACTACCAATTCGTTGTTTCAACTAGGCTCTTACATCTCACGTGACAGGAAGCCCTTAGTTGATGAGGTCAGTTCACCTTTGGACAATTCAAGGCATTTCCCAAGGCTTGGTATCCAAGGACCTACCTCTACCTGCTTGGAGAGAGCAGAAAAAACTTAGATATTCTTTCACTAATTTCCCCTGAGTCTCATGCCCCTCAGGGCTGTGCCTTATTCCCCTATGGTTGGATTCCAGTCCCACTGCATCCCCTTCGGCCCCACCCCCATCTGCCTTAACCGATGGATGCAGCCCCCAGTGCTTGTCACCCAGAAAAGAAGTGATTGACCAGCTCAAAATAGACCAGAATCAGTACTCCAGGCACTGGGAGAATTGGGGTTCAAACATATCTTTTTGGAGTTGTCTTCTGAATCCAGGGCATGTGGAATTAGTCACTGTTCTAAGTCTGGTTACAGTGCTTCAACTGCAGCCTAAAGGCCAGGGAGAGTATATGCAGATGCAACAAAGTTACGCAAGTCCCTGCAAAGATCACACCCACCACTTGCCCCAATCAGCCAAACCGGAGTTGGTGGGGGTGGGGGAAATGAAGAAGAACCCACCATTCTGAACATTTATACAAATAACTGTGGGTAAAAACTGGAACCCTTGGACTTTCTGGAGAAACCAAGCGCTTAGCAAATGTTGACCCTTTGTTCCTTGGTCCCTTAGTTCCTGGCTTACAGATAGAGATAGTATCCAACAAATCAAGAGCAGCACTATGAAGTTCCGAGGTCTTTAAGAAAACTGCATCCGGCCTTGTATTGTCCTAACCCAGGATATGCGTATACACGTGTGTACATAATGAAGCTGCTTGTACTTAATGAGGAGTTTGAAGAGACCAGTTCTAAGGTGGTCACAGGTGATCACTGTTACCAATTAGATTCCAATGCACAGTGACCCCAGTCGAGGCTATAAATCTTTTCCTGTGGAGCGGCTTGTGATTTTGAACCTCTGACCTTGCAGTTATAAGTCCAGGCTTATCGTGAGCGCCACCAGGGCTCAGCCACCAGGGCTCAACCAACTAACTATGGCTCATGAGCCAAATTTGGCACAGCACTTGCTTTTGAAGCACACCCAAGATAAGGCCGGGTTTTACAGGCTTTCACGAGCATTTTTGTGACAAGTGACAATTCTATAAAATTCTAATTTGCAAGCCTACAGGTAAAGTTTTATTGGAACATGGCCACACTGGTTTATGTCATGTTTACAACTGATTCTACTCTGCAAGAGCAGACAGGCAGTTTTGACAGAGACCACAAAGCCAAAAATATTACCTAGCCCTTTAGGGAGAAAGCCAATCAATTCCTTGTCTAACAAAAAGTAACTTTCAACAAGCCCGTTTCTCCTCTATCAAGTGGGGTGGAGGGGGCTTGTGCTACACAGACAAGGAATCTGTGCCTAAAAACCGCACCCCAGAAGGACCCCTGGTGGTGCAGTGCCTACCCATTGGGCTGAGAGCCACATGGTCTGCAATTCAACAGGACCAGCAGCTCAGCTGGAGAAAGACTGGGCTTTCTACTCTGGAAAATGCACAGGGAGTCGCTTTGACTCCATGGCAGTGAGCTAGTGAGTGAGTGCAGGGCGACAGGTTGTCCCATCAGCAGAGGAGATTTGAAGGATGAGGGAAACAAAGGGGAAGAGGATGCTTTTTCTGGATGCGATGATGCCAACTCCTGCTCTTTCATTCTCTCCCCAGAGAGTGGCTTGCCAATCGTTTAAACACCTAAAAAGGTAACCAAACTGGTGAGTTCCCCACTCATCACCCACTCCCAAGCTTCACTGGGTAGTCTACCTGCGGCCTTCAAAGTGACTTTCAACTGCCACGGGCGGTTCCTGAACACTCCTTTCCTCTACCATAAACACAGTCCCTTCTTCTAAGGCTAGCTCTTTCTCCATCCTGGTCCTACCTGCCTAACCTGTGGAATTTTAGCCTAGGCCAAAGCCAGAATATGCTCCCCATTCAGGGATCAGTTGGGGAGAGGGGAGGGAGGCAGAAGAGGGAGAACTGAGATAGCCACAGGAGCAGGACTTGTTAGGCATCAAAGTAGGTAAAGAGGCAAAAGGCCTTCTGGCCAGCCCTGGCTGGTCTCTTGGCTGAGTACCCAGGAAGATAGAGAGCTTCTAGTCCTCCCCTACTCCTCTAGTTTCCTAAATCAGGCAAACAGCTCACAATGCAAGGAGGTGTGGGGGAGTGCAGCCCAGCCACGGGGTATCTATTTTCTCAAAATACATGGCAAATCTCTAACCCAAATGCCAGCAAAGCTAAGGAATAAACATAACCCTTTATTTTCCAGAGGCAGGGGAGCTATCAACTTCCACTCATATTCCTTCCCCCCCCCCCTAATCCTGTCCATCTGTCAGGCCTGCTCCTGCAGCTCTGTGTGTCCCTATTGAGGAGGGAGGTTGGACAGTAGCCTCATTCCCTGTCTGTCCCTCCCTTTCTAACCATTGTTCCTCCACACCAGGGGCACGCCAGAGCTAAGCTGGTGGGCGGGGGACAGGACACATGGCCATCCACACCTCCCCAGCGGTGCCCCGGCTAGTTCTCCGTGATATGACGCACCACGAATTCAATCCCCTGCCGGCCAAGGGGACCCCATCAGTTCCAGCCCCTCCTCTCCCTCCACCCCACCCTCTCTGGCCCCATCTTGCTTCTGAGCTCAGCTCCAGCAGAGATCGAGAAAGGAGGAGGGAGGGTGCGGGAGAAGGCAAACAGCCAGAATGTGGCATCTCAGTAGTCAGGCTGGCTGCTCTGGGTCCCCCACAGAGAACAGAAGCAAACAACATGGACTCCGGATTTGAGAGGTTTGTGTTCCTGGCAGCTCAGAGCAGACCAGAGCAGAGCTCAGGCCAGCTGGAGAGGCACCCCAGCTGAAAGACAGGTCCTCCCTACAGCCTGGCCCCTGGACATCATGACCCCTTCCACAAAATCCCCCAAAGACAGACAGACTGACTGACACGCGCGCACGCACACACAAGCGCCAGCACGAGCGAGCACTAACCTGGAAGCCATTAGGAACGGTAGCAGAGTGCAGTGCAGAGGAACTCATTCATTCATGCATTGGGCAGTGAGGGGCGGGGCGGGAGGGGGCCTGGCGGTTGGAGGGCACTCACCTCCACGACCATCTTAAATCCCTGTTTCTAATAGGGGCTGGGAGTGGGGGCAGGGTGCTCCTAGCCTGGAGGCGCTTCCTTTCTCTGCTGTTTGGCACAGCCCCGAAATTTTAAGCATGACTCCCCTTTATTTTATTTTCTCCCACCCCCCTCTGCGGTTGGGATCCGCTGCGGTCACGCAGCTGCACAGCAGCCCCCTCGCCCTCGCCCTCGCCCTCGCCCCTGCCTCTCTTTCTCGCTCATAGACAGCCGTTCTCCGGCTCGGGCACGCCACGCCGCGCCGCGCCGCGCCGCGCCGCGCACACAGGCGCACAGACACTCAGCCACGCACCCCGCGGGCGCGCAGGCACACGCGCACGCGCACACGCCCCGCAGGTTTACATAATGCAACTCTGGTGCAGTCAGCTTGCCACCTCTCAATTATTCATGCCAGCTCCGAGGACAGAGCCACTGGGGCTGCGGGCAGGACTTCCTCTGCGTTCCCAAATCTGACCGAGCACAAGGGGACGCTCGCAGGAGGGTTCGCTCCCTTGGCTGCCACCAATGATTCCCAGGTATTGCCTATTAGGTCGACCCTTACCGATGAGGTGGCACTCAGCAAAACACATGTGCCCGGCTCCTAATAGAGCCTTGCATCGCATAGAGGATGACAGCTGCTCTCACTGCCTCTGAGCCTTAGGGATAGAGGAGGCGAGGAATGAAGTACTGGAGACCAAACTGCACACGAACATGGAGGGGAGCCTCAGGAGGGCATCTCCAGACTTTCACGGAAACCAACTGTGATAGCCACTTGGGGCGCAGGTCAGAGCAGCCCAGGGCCCAGGGCACAGTATAGCACTGCACCAAGGAAACACACAACGTTCCTCTAGCTCTTTAATGCTTCCCACCCCACCCCCCACTATCATGACCCCAGTTCTAGCTTACAAATCTGACTAGACCAGAGCATGGACACTGATACAGATAAGAGCTCTCGACACACGGAATCCAGGACAGATAAACCCCCTCAGGACCAATAATGAGAGTAGGGATACCATGAGGGTAGGGGGAAGGTAGGGGGAGAAGAGGAAAAACAACAGAAACATGGGTGAATCGAGACTGCAGATGGTATAAAATATAAAAATAAAAATAAATTATAAATTATCAAGGGTTCATGAGGATGGGAGGGCGTAGGAGGGGAAAAAAGGAACTGATACCAAGGGCTCAAGTAGAAAGAAAATATTTGGGAAATGATAATGGCAACATACATACAAATGTGCTTGATACAAATGATGTATGGATTGTTATGAGCTGTAAGAGTCCCCAATAAAATGATTTTTTTTTTATAAAAGACTCTTCCAGATGAGAAATGGACACAGTAAGGCCCTATATTTGTGACAAAGCAGGGTCATCTGAGTTTCCCAAATCTAAGACTCACCTCTTAAGATTGCTTGTTCTCTGTCCACTGAGTGGCCTGGAGTACTGGAACTAAAATGCATAGGTTCCCCGGCCCGCCCCGCCCCACCCTACCCCAGCCTTCAGCAAATGGCATTATATCCCCCAATAATACTAGTTAATACTTGGAAAGCCGTTCGTGTCTTACAAGGCACTCTCCTCACACAGATGCACTTCCACCCCACAGCAAACATTCATCACATGTCTTGTTATTGACCCGTTTTAACCAATGAGGATGTGGAGTCCAGAAAGGCAGGCGATCTCCCAGCAGGAAGTGGCTAGGCTGGGGCTCCAGCTCACCCAACTCTAAATCCCATGATAAGGAACTGTCTGATGAGGGGCCCTGGTAGTGTGCTTACCCATTATGGGCTGCTAATCTCAAGGTCAGTAGTTCAAAACCACCAGCCTCTACTTGAGAGAAAGAAGACTTTCTTCTTCCATAGAGTTATAGTTTCAGCCACCCAAACGGACAGTTCTGCCCTGTCTTATAGGGTCACTGTGAGTTGAAGTCGACTTGATGGCAAAGAGTTTATGGGGGGTTTTGCTGGCACCATAAGTGGGCTGCGAATCCTTGGAAAATCGGGGTCTTTGGAGGAGAGTTACTTGGGGAGCCCAAACCTGGACCCAAACAAACAAAAGCAGTGAGAGCCCAAGATACATTTGTGGATCTACACCGGAAATGTCTCTGGTGATTTTCCTCTCGCAATAATATAAGTATTGGAAGAAACCTATTACCAAGCAGAGTGCATTGAAGATATGATTTTAGAAGATCAAAATGATAAACCTGACTTGAACGGTTAAAACCTTGACAGTTGATTCCCACTCTGAAGCGTGTTGGGCCTGACCTGTTTTTCAGCATTTTCTGTGTTTTTGTTCATTTTGGGGGGATATCTCGGATGCATTTTGTCGTTGGAGGTGACCCTTTGGAATTCTTGTTTTTCTGGTTTTCAGGATGTGAAACCCAGGACTGATGAACCTACAGAGACAGCCAAGTAGAATAAGGTGTTTTTTGTGGGGGGAGGGGGAAGTGAGGGTGTGTGTATAAAAGTGAGCTGATGTCAAGGAGTTCAAGAAGGAAGAGAATATTTGGAAACTGATTGTGGTAGCAATTGCACAATACTGCTTGATGTGATTGAACTATGGAAAGATAGATGAGCTCCCAATGAAATGGTCTTGGGGGAAAAGGCGACACAACCTTGAGAACTTTATGTCTCACAATTCTGCTTTGCACGCATCCACTTGAACACCAACAGGGTAGGCCCAAGGCTGGACCTTTCTACAAATCTCCCCGGTGAGGTCCATGTTTGCTGCGTCCCGCACCACACTGAGCAGCAGTGTCAGCAGCATTATGCGTTCTCTGTGGAAGTTTCTAAAACACAGAGACGTGTCTGCTGCAGCTGCAGAAGATAGCTTGCTGACGGTGAATGACGTCACCTGTATCCTGCCCATGCTCACCAGACCCATGCTGAGAGCTAATGCTTCTTGGACATCTGTTGGCCTCATTCTGGCAGCACTAAACACTGCAGGTTCAGCAGGAAAGATCTTTCTGATTGTTTCTGTCTGCGCCTTGTTGCTAGAACAGCAGTCCCCCTGCACCTAGAAAGCATATGAGTTTGCAATGTCTTGCCACACCTCAGTTAACTACAGGAAGCCCAGTTCCAAAAGTAAACTGGCAATGAATGCCCACATCCTCCTTGTCTGCCTTCTGAAATGCCTGCCTCACCTGCACCAGTCGACCGGCCTCCTCTTCCCTACTAACCACTGCCATCCAGTTGAATCTGACTCCCAGGCACACAACGTAGGATTTCTGAGGTTTGCAAATCTTTACAAAGCAGACAGCCTCATCTTTCTCCTGAGGAGAGACTGGTGTTTTTGAACTGCTAACCTTGTGGTTAGCGGCTCAACACTTACTCAACCAGGGCTCCCTTCTTCTCTGTTACTGCATGCATCGATCTTGAACTTTGGAATTAGATCTGGATTCAAAGCTGAGATTTGCTACTTTCTGGCTCTGTGTCATTGGTTGGTCACCCACCCACCTCCATCTCAGATGTAGATTCCTCACCAAATAGGCACAAATAACTTATTTCCTCTCTTAAACTAGGGAAAAGATGATCAAATAAAACTCAAGAGGCAAGTGAGAGAACTCAAGAAAAGTTGGCTACCATTCCCCTTATCGATGATAGCATACAATTCAGAACTTAACTCAGTTTTATCTCCCGATGAGGATTTCAGACTCTTCTTTTCACATCCTCCCCATGACCCCACCCTACCTTTTTAGCATTAGGAAACTAAGGAATAGAGGGTTTACTAAGTTCCCTATAAAAATTAAAAAAACAAGGACAAACCCACTGCCATTGAGTTGATAAAGGGTTTCTGAGACGGTCAGTCCTCGCCAGAGCAGCTAGGTTCATCTTCCCCCCTGGATTAACTGATGAGTCTGAGCCACAGACCTTGTGAGCAGCCCCACACCTAACTCAGAGCGGTCTCGTGGTTAGAGGGCTTCGCTGCTAACCAACAGATCGGCAGTCGGAACCCACCAGTTGCTCCATCAGAGAGCAACGTGGCAGTCTGCTTCCATAGGGACTGCGGTGGAGTCAAGTTAACAGTGGTGAGTTTGGTCTGGGCTTTACATGGTTTATAAACGGTGGAACATGCAGCTGAAACTTAGTAGGTCTTACTCTTTACTCTTACACTGCATATGGAAAGATGTTACTAAGCTGTCATTGGTAAGGCAACTGTGTTCATGGATTACCCATCTTTGTTATCCCGGTCCACTCTGAAAGTAACAGCACAAAGTCTGCACTGGCCAACTGAGGCCAGAGTGTACTGTTTGACCCTAACAAAACTAACTGGATTTCTGAGGTGGAGGTATGTCCCTGCATCCAATTCCCACATCTCAGCAGCTGAGCTACTTGGTGCCTCCATTCCCAAACTGCTGTTCTGTACATGTGTTTGGGAAATGGAGGGAAAAGTAGATCGCTTTTTCTGAATTAAACATTCCCCTTAGAGATATGGAAAACTGACATTAGTTTCTATTTTTTGAAGAGAAAAGCGGTTTCTGAGACTTCTGTGCAGTATCAAAAAGCACCCTGGAGGAATCAGGAGGGAGAGAGAGAAGGTAAGGCAGACCTGCAAATCCAATTGAACCAAATAGTCGCTCCCAACCCAGCCCCATTCAATCACTTTCTAAAAGGAAGGGCAGGGTTCACAGTATTGTGTACACTCAAAGGCATTAAAAAATCACTGTTGACAAAGATGACGGAAAGTGACGTTAAAGGAAAAGGTCTTATTACATATCTTTGAATGTTTCTCAAAGGTCCAAGAAAAATAAAAGTCTTTTATACCACAGCACTCCAGCTATTTTCATTGAATCAGAATTTGTTGATTCTTGAGAATAAGGTAAAAGCAAGCTTGATTGTACTGATGTTATCCAAATCCTGATTTACTAAGGCATCTAGACAATTCCAGAAACACGTAGAGGTATGTCAAAGAAGGAAGAAAAATAGAGTTTAGCATTTACTAAACATCCACTCCGTATCAGGCCCTGCAGTGGATGTTTTCATATGTATTGGTTTATTTTATTCTCTTGTAAAACTTTAATCTCATCAATAGATGAAGAGGAGACTGAGTATCAGAAGCCTGCCCATCCCTAGGGCTACAGGGTTATTTCTAAAGTTTGTGTTTTTGACATGACATGGTCAGGTAGCATAACACACCCTGCTACATACACCTACAAGGTAATAAGAACTGAGCAGGTTATTGCAGTTAATCAGGACCTGTTATAATCATAACATTGCAGAAAATGATGGATGGCAACATATATACAAATGTGCTTGACACAATGGCTGTATGTATGGATTATAAGAGCTGTAAAAGCCCTCAATAAAAATTTTAAAAAGATTATATAGATATAGCATTGAACCCTTAAATGAGCCTGATAAGATAAATTCATTGTTCTTACTTGGGCCAGTAATTGATGTATTGCCTCTCAGTTTCAAATCTACCCTTCTTTGCCCCCCCCACTCCCGTCTTATGACAGCGGAGATGCCCTGTGAACATCTCTCCTTTGCCAATTGACACAATGTCATCAGAGGGTGCTTGAGGGACACTGTGAGAAGGGGTTGCTTTACCTGGCCCTGCTGTTTCATGGTGCCTCCACAGGCAAGCAGTTTCTGGTTTACCTGTCCCAGCAGCAGCACGAGGGACCTTGCAGGGAACAGTGACTCCAATGAGTCTGAACCTTAGCTGCGGGTCGAGGGGCATCTGAAAAGCTTGTTTCTTCTTGGGTGTTCTGCTCCATAGTACAGGTAGGCAGTGGGTGTTCTCACCTCTGCTGTGCCTGCAGTCTTTAAAGCTCCCTGCACCCCTTTACTTGCTCAGAATCATTGCTAATGTTAAAATGTCCCTGTTCAAATGATTAGTGTGGTTTCATCTCAAGAGAAGGCCCCTTTGATACCTGCTGTACGGAGGAGCAAAAGAAGTTCAGATGAGTAAACCATTGTTCCTCTTTTTCAGTTATTCAGTAATGATCAAATGACTGTAACACTCAGAGTGTACTCGGAGCCAAGCACCAATTTTCTAGGTTTAGTATGTATTCTCACACTGAATCCTACATCAAACCTACGTTAGCAAATGCGAAAATTGGAGTGTCTCAGACATAAAATAGTTTGCTCCAGTTCACACAAATAGAAAACAGAGAATCCAAGATCTGTCCCAAGCAGTCTGACACTACTGTTCATTCTCAATCATTCTGCTATCGCCGCCATCAGCTGGCTGCAGCCACTTAACCCTTTCCAACTGGAATTATCTCCTAATTTGAATTTTCTGTTGAAACCATGTATCTTCAGTATCAGAAGTCATTTTGAATGAAAGAAATGTTTTTAAGTAGTAAGGAAGTTGATAAATTAGTAGGACAAATATGTCCCAAGGAGCACTGGGGTTATTGAAATGAGGAGTGTGTCCTCAGACTCATGCAGTTATACATGCCCCCACCAGATGGAAGTATGCACTCAAAACAGGATAGCTTACCACTAAATCCCAGAGAAAAATGTAGGTGGGTACTATGTCTCACGAGTCATGAAAGCCTTAGAGTCCACAAGATGTATGAAAGCTGTGTTGAGACAGGTAAACGCAACATTCTCAGATGCCTGGAAAGGGGGTTGAAATCTAAATTGTCATGTACCGATGTCCATCTATGTGCACAGAAAGCAAAGCACGAGAAGAAGCCATGGAAAGTCTTCTAACTCAGTCCCTGCAGAATTAAGCGCTGGTGTACTGTGTACAACCTATGTCTTCATTTTTCCTAGAATCGATGCTTAAGACATTGTCTATGCTTTATGAAGCATTAATGTGAGAGGATTGATGTTCTACACATTCCATTCTGAACCCTCTAACCATCCCACCTTAC
The DNA here is from genome assembly GCF_000313985.2 of Echinops telfairi. Lineage (NCBI taxonomy): Eukaryota > Metazoa > Chordata > Mammalia > Afrosoricida > Tenrecidae > Echinops > Echinops telfairi. The sequence continues at coordinate 620,133 of NW_022109066.1, forward strand.
AACCCACAATTCTGGGAGCTGGGCCGGGGTACCTAAATGGATGCACCGATTGTCAGCCTCTGACCCAGCTGTCAGCCAAGCCCTCTCATGAACACTGCATCTCTCACGTGAGGAGTACAGGTCTACATAATTAAAGCTTGAAGCAATAAATGGGCAGAAGGACATGGGGAGAGGGAGGTGAGGTTTCAGACGGCTCCATCCTCATTATCATCCCCATAACCCATTGTTGCAGCCTCTTTGCTCCGATATCCCTTTGAAGTTCTTCATTTTCACTGACCGTATCGTTACCAAGCATGGCTTATGACTGGCCCTATTACTACAATGTTCAAAGAATGTGAGACAAAACCTCACTATTCTTGCTTCTAAGGAGCATTCTGTTTGTATTTCTTCCGAAAGATTTGTCCTGTCTTTTGGTAGTTCATTGTACTTATCTATTTAATATTTTCCATCAGCTCCAGATTCAAAGGCCACAGTCCTTCTGTCTTCCCTATTCATTGCAGATGTGTGTGCATAAGTGCGGGGTGGAAATGCCATGGTTTGGGTCAGGCACAGCTCAGCCCTCAAAGTGACAGATCATCAAAAGTACAGGAGTGACAGATCATTCAGTGTGCTTATATCTTATTGTGGCTGCAAATGTAGAATCGATGGTTAGCAATACTTAGATGATACCCAGAAGCCAATGAGGGAGCTTCAAAAAGTTGTGAGAAAATGGTATTGAAGATAATAGATATTTTTCTATGAATTTTTGAAGGTTTTCAAGATATTATGTCAAAGGAATCTAGCCTCTTTAAATAAAGTTCAAGAAAATTAAGAGAGTTAGCATGTAGGATGAAATGGCCTTTAGCTAATGAGCAGGCTGTGCTTTTATCCTTTCAGGCTATCTTTCCCATAGGCTCGCTAGGCCTTTTCATCTTCTGGAGTTGGGCTCTAGGGGAGGCTTTTATGTTTTCTTATCCACATATACCCACCAAAATTTGACTTCAGGTGGTCTGATGTATCTGTTTGGTATATCATAGCGTGGGAGTCCATTGGCGCCAGAATTGATGGAATACCAACTGAAATGTTCCAACAAACATATGAAGTCCTGGAAGCACTCACTAGTCTATGCCAAAGAATTTGGAAGACAGCTACCTGGTCAACCAACTGGAAGAGATCCATACGTGTACCCATTCCAGAAAAGGGTGGTTCCATATAATGAAGAACTGACAAAACAATATCATTAATATCACATGCAAGTAAATTTTTGCTAAAGATAATTTTAAAATGGATGCAGCAGTACATAGACAGGAAGCCAGTTTCTGAGGAGGGATGTCATCGCTGATGTTAGATGGATCCTGAAATCAGAAAATACCAGAAAGATATTTCCCTGTATTTCATTAACTATGAAAAGGCACATATTTGACTATGGAACCTAACAAAGTACGTAACATTGTGGACAATAGCAATTCCAGAACACTTAACAGAGCTAATGTGGAACCTATACATATGCCAAGAGGCAGTTTTCAGAACCGAACAAGGAGATGCTGCACAGTTTAAAACCAAGAAAGGTGCTCATCTGGGTCATGTGAAGGAAAACACGGCATCGGGACTGGAGGAAGACCCATTAATCGCATGAGACAAGCAAACAACATAACCAACACAACCTTCTTGCTGAAAATGAAGAGGACTTGAAGCACTTATTTAAAACAATCAAAGACTAGAGTTTTCATTATGGATTACACTTAAATGTAAAGAAAACAAAAATCCTCACAACTGGACCAGTAAACTAAATCATGGTTGATGGAGAAAAAAATTGAATTTGCCAAGGATTTCATTTTGCTTGTATCCACAATCAATGGTCATGGAAGCAGCAGTCAAGAAATCAAAAGACATTTACATTTTAAAAAAGGAGAAGAATCAAATGACAATGCACTGGGCAATGGCAAGAAGCCAAGATGCCGCTTTGAGGACTAAGGGCCCTTGACTTACACCACGGCACTTTCATTTGCTTCCCATGACTGAGAAGGCTGAACAATGAACAAAAAAAGACCAAAGAAGCGTTGCTGCTTTTGAATTATGATGTCGGTAAGGAACATTGCAAGTCTCTCAGAAGAACGAACAGCGCTACACAGATCCAGAAGCAGTCATTTGGACAGAAGAAAGATATTGCATGATTTAAGATCAGAAAAGGTGTGTGTCAGGGCTGTATCCCTCCAGCATATTTATATTAGATCTGTACGCTGAGCAATTAATCTCAGAAGCTGGACTACAGGAAGAAGAACAGGACATTAAGACTGGAGTAAACTCAGTAACAACCTATACAGATGACATAACCTTGCTTCTTGAGAGCCAAGAGCAAGATGAAAGACTATAACCTTCAGTATGGATGACAACTCAGGGTAGAGAAGACAAAAAAAGGCTCACAATCGAGCCAATAAGCAACAACGTAATAAACAGAGACCATTTTGGAAAAAAAAAAAAGAAGAAGAACGAACACATCTGTCTCGAAAGAAGGACAGTTGGAATGTTCCTTATAAGCAAGGCTGGTGTGACTTTGTCTCACATACTTCGGTCATGCTAGCAGGAGAGCCGGTTCCTGGGAAAGGACACCAAACTTGGTAAAACGACAGACCTCAATGAGAAGGAACGACAGTGGCTACCACAATGCACTCAGACGTCCCGACAATTGTTAGGGTGACGTGGTGTTTGGTTCTGTTGTCCAGTCGCTAAAAGGCAGAACTGACTCTAGGGCGCCTGCAGCAGCACAGTGTGATAGTTACCTTGGCACGCTGCTCTCTACCGTAACTAGGAAGGACTGTCCGGTTAGAAGAACAACTTCGGATGGATCACAACTGAGCTATGTTTGGGAACTACCTTGAACCAAAAGGAGTAGCTTCACCCAAACGTACACCCTTTCTCCAGAGACACCCAAAGCAAACTCACTGCTAGCCAGTCAATCGTGACCCTATAGGGCAGGGTCGAACCACTCCTGTTGGTTTATAAGACTCTTTACAGGAGTATGAAGCTTCATCTGTCTCCATGGAATGGTTACCCTGCAGTTAGCAGCCAAATGTATAGCCACTATAGCACCAGGGCTCACACACTGACTAGTCCAGGAGTTGAGTACCGTATGTACTCAAGTATACGTTGTTTTTTCAGCACATATTTAATGCCGTTTTTGTGGTAAAATTAGGTGCCTCGGTGGATATTTGGGTGGATGTATACTGAAGTATATATGATAAAAATCTTCCTCTTATTTTTTCCCCCCAAGTTGGGATATCACTGCAGAACCAATCAAGTTCCAGAACTTTCAGTGGGATTGCTCAAGCTCTTGCAGCTGGATCAAAGCACAACATCTTTTGCCCAACTTGATTTCCTCCCCAAGTTATCATAGCCCTCCACCTCTAGTCCAACACCTACTCATAGGTACTGCTTCCAAGAATATTTCCCAATAAATCACTTGCATGTAATGTTGCGGAGTATCCTTCTATCCCAATCATCACACACCGTGTAAGCAGAAAGGAGGCAGGCACATCGCTAGAGCTTAAGAAAAAAGCCAAAGCGTCGGCTCAGGAAGTCAGCACCATGCCGCATTGTCCAGAGTCCGGGCCCCTGAGATAGACAGAGGATGACACTTGTTTCACTTCAAGATATTAGGAGAGACTGAGTCCCTCACAATCACCTCTCTGTAGAGGTAACAGTCTTCTCCTTAATCCTGGATTAAGGTTTTATTTAATGAGGGAAGCCTGCTTGCTCGGTGCCCTAGTTAAGATGTTGACGTGTTGGACTTAAGAACGGACCTGAGTCCCTCCTGTCACTAGCCTGAGGCTTAGGCTACAACACTACCGTCTCCCCTCTTCGTCCTTTAGCCCAGGGAACGTGCCAGCTTTGGCAGCTAGTAAAGCTCATGCCACTAAAACATCACTGTCAGTCCTCTGAGTTGGGAAATAGGGACAACGAGAGGGAAGTGAATGTGCATGCAGGGGACGGACAGGGAGGACCATGGTGGGGAGGAATTCTATTTGAATCAATGATCTCATCTGTTGGGAGCCCTTGGTGTGAGCAGGAGAAGCTGCTGTTGCTCCCTGGTCCTGCCCCACGTCAATGACCTTCAGCATGCTAGTCAACAGGGCCCGCTCGGGGTGGAAAGCAAAGTGCCAGAGCTTGTTTCCAAGTACCCTGAGCCAGCATGAAATTCCACAGCCTTGACTGCCCACGGCACATGTGCGTGCTCCTCTTTAATTCAGACTTGTCTGTGCAGAGGGCACCTGGAAAGGCTATTACACCTCGGCTATGAGAACTTCCAGGCTTTCTTTTATGAGCACAGGGGCCTGACCTCCCGCAGGTGCCATCTAGTGTCTTTCTGCCAACAGATGTGACCAAGTTACCTGACCCTGACTGGTCTTAATGTCATGCAGATGATTAATATTGGAAGTCCTTTGTAGCGCAAACAGCTAAAATGGTAGACGACTGACAGAAAAGTCGAAGGTTCAGGCCCACCAAGAGGCACCTTGGAAGAAAGGTCTGTCTATCTACATCCAAAAACCAGTCACTGAAGAGCCTCCAGGGCATAGTTCTATGCTGACCCAGGACCGAGGTGGAGCCCACATCATTAACTGGTGCCCATTTTCTGCATTCATGCTCAGCCATGGGAGTCAGTCTGTCCCTTCAACCCTCTGTCTGGGCAGGACCGGGGCTTTCCTCCTAGTGAAGGACACAGTATATGTTTCTCCCTTGAGGAGGATGATTCAGGTTGCTGGAGTCACTAACCAAAAGCAGCAATCTAAAACACTTTAGAAGACAGCATCCATCTTCAAGAGGAAAGACCCATAGGTGGCACCAGGGTGTGCCCTTGGACATATCCTACCCTCGGTCTCCCAATGAGTTTCCCCACCTGCTATCACCTCCAAGCTAAGTGGAGGCTAAGTGACCCGGCAGGTCCTATCCAGCTCCGAAAGGCCATGATCATTGTCCTCACACAATTCAAGAGCGCTGACAAGGAGGAAGAATAATGAGCCCTACAGCCATGGAGAGTGTGACAGGAAGAGGCAGCAATCTTGACCAAAGAAAGCAGAGTCAGTGATCCAGCCCTGCCCTTGATCTGTTTTCTCTCCTCTGACCAAATCATTGCCTACAGCAAACTGTTCTCTTTCTCGCCTCCACAGCTTCTGGCTGTGCTGGGCAACTTGGAGCTCTCTCTCCAAATACTAGGCCAATCTACGTGGAAGGGTTTTGGCATGGCCTCGGGGGCTGGAAGGGAACAAGCAGGGCCAGAAGCGATCTGACTAAGGAGAAAAGGAACCAAGCTGCAAGCTGGGGACAGAGACTCACCCACGCGCATCTGCTGCAACATCTTGGAAGACACACGCCATCCTCACCAATTTATTTTGTCACCATCAAGTACGTGACTTTAATTGAAATCAAATCCCCTTCCCACAACCCGTAGGCTATTGATCCTCTAGCCATGCCTCTGGCACCCCTGACTCCAGAAGCTGCCTGTTGGCAGGGGTGCTGCTGCAGGCTAAGCCCTGAACCTTTGGCAAGGACTTTTATTCTGCAAAGCTTGAAAGAGTACGAGAGTATAAAGCGCAAAAAACAAACAAACCCAAAGCTCAACATGAACCAAGACAATAATGTGGCTGTGAGGCTCATTAAAATGCACTTGGGCCTTATCAACAGAATCAAGTGTAGGGAGGTAACAGTCCCACTGCAAATGGTGCTGGTAGAAGGATGTCCTGGATAGAGTATCCAATTCTACGCTTTACAGGGTAAATAAGGATCTTCTGGATCCAGTGCAACTAGGGATGTTTGGCCTAAAGGAGAAATTTCTTAAAGCAAGCAGGGTATCAAATACTTGAGGAGAGGAAGAGGGGAGTCTTATCTCAAGTGAGAAGATACCATATGGCATAATTGTGTTTGAAATAGGAAATGCTCTAAGAATTTAGGCACTCCATCATTGTAAGAAGCTAGCTCTCAGGTTGTGAGCTCCTAGTCAACAAGCTGGTTGTACACAGACCCATCTTACTATTGGTCCAGTCTTTACCTAAGATATCACTCAAGACTGGGCGGTGTCCAGTAACAGATGATGCACAGCAAGGTTCCAGGGGCTTTGGATTTTTGTACTGAAAAACCACCAAAGATCTCCATCTCCTGCTGCTCCAAAGATCCTTCCAATTCAGACTGAGGCTTAAGAACCTCCCTCTGTCAAATAAGTCAGGAATGGGAGGGAAGAATGAAATAAACAACAGCTTCCTTTTCCAAGACACCAGAATAATTGGCTGGTGCCCAGTAACCATCACCTAGTGTTTGATCAGTCATTCTGTCCTGATCTAGAGGGGGCAAATACAGAACAGAATTTCAAAGTATCATAGAATCCAAACTTTCTGGAGTCATTGGGAATGATTTCCTAAAACTACTGCTCTTTTAACCTTAAATATTAAAAGTATACCCTGAAGTAGTCTTTAAAACCAAACAATAAAACCCATTGCCATGGACTCGGTTCCAAATGATAGCCTGGCTACACAGGGTTCTGAAGCTGAGACTCTTTATAGGACCTTTTTCTCTCAGGGAGCAGTTGGTGGGCTTGAACCCTCAACCTTGTGGTTCTACCAGGGCTCCTTATAATAGCTTAGCTTAATTAGTAAAGAATGTCTGCTGAGGAATGGATTAAAAAACTGTGGTCCATACATACAATGGAGTACTATGCATCGCTAAAAAGCAGTGATGAACACATGAAGCACATCGTCGCATGGGAAGAATGGGAGGAAATCATGCTAAGTGAAGTAAGCCAAGCACAAAAGGACAAGTACAACATGAGTCCGCTGAGGTAAGCTTAAAAAAAATGCAAATGGGGCATAGGGAAAAATTTACTATATACAAACATTGCTGGGGTGAGGTCCAGGTAGTGTGATAGGGGCAGACCAAATCCAGGGATACATATGGTAGCCAACTAAAAAGGAGGGGAGAAAAGAAAAA
>NW_022109066.1:629079-641351 GCF_000313985.2 Echinops telfairi
CTCAAGTAGAAAGCAAAAGTTTTGAGAATGATGATGGCAACAAATGTACAAATGTGCTTGACACAATGGATGGATGTATGGATTATGATAAGAGTTGTATGAGCCCCTAATAAAATGTTTTTTAAAAAAAGAATGTCTGTCTGAAGCACCACACTCTCTTGAAGAATTATCTAGAGTCACGCACTGCAAAGGGTTCCCAATATCCAATGGTATGTACACGTGTCTGAGGTCTCCTAGGCTTATAAGAGCGTTCACAAAGCCTAATGAGATAGATAATGGTGCATTGTAAATGCAACAGGTTCCCACATCCAACATGTGTAACTTATCTTGCATATACAGTGACTGCACTGCCATATAAAACCTGTAATACATGTCTTGATAGTCTTTTAAACCCCTGTGTTACTGGCTTATGTAGGTACTATGCTGTACTTGCTATCTAAAAATTGACTATATAATAGTGTAGGCTCTAACTCATGGTGCAGGCTTTCACTCATCCAATCTTATGTATCACATGTCTCTGGTGTGTTACAGCATACCTCCTTAATTTTCTTTCAAAGATATTACTGTGAATCACATCTGTGCTCCCAAATGACGCAAAAACCTAAAGCTAGCCATTTCAGTATCAGGAGGCAAAGGCAAAAAAGATAGATTTCAAAGTAAAAGGTTATTAAACAACACAAAGGTGGAAAATAAGTGATGGTTATTGCTTGTGAACTAGGCGTGTTGTGCTCAACAATTGTGATGATGCTCAAAAGCACAGAAAAAATTCCCCAAGTTGTTAAAGGATTATATTGGCTCCACTGAAAGTGACAAGACTACAAAGATGGAGAAATGGCTAATGATGTGGACCGAGGATTAAATACAAAAGTGTATCCCTCTTTGCCGCTGACAGTAACTTCTAAGGCATGAAGCTGGTTCAAGATGCTTAAAGAAAATGCAGGACCAGGCTGTACAAGATGGTGTTTGCACAATGGTTAAATCACATTCTATTTCACAGAATGTATTGTGGATGTTAAGCTGTGCCTGCCTACATACAAGATCAAGTTGCCAGCAGTAATTTGAAAGGTTAAATACAAATCTGAGGGCACAGTGTATTTATGCTAATGGCATGAATATTTTGCTTTGTACAATTTTTTTTAAAGAAAGAAAATGACGTTCCCTCTATTATTGGGGACCAGAAATACATCCACAAGACTCTCCAAAGTGGCAAGACCTTTTGATCTCACATAGCCCAATTTCCCACCCAACGCAGCTTCCCCTAAAGAAACGGTAATAAAATTAGCAAAGGAAAAGAAACAGAAGGATCATAACTTGGTTTCTCAATAGACAAGACTCTCCACTCAATCCTTCTCCCACGGCTGAGTGACAGTACCTGCCTCTCAATTCCCTGAGGTCCTGCTCCTGCCCAACTCTGTGGGGGTCTTGGAGTGGACAAAGGTATCAGAGCCCCACCAAGAACAGAAGTGCCCCGTGAAGCATCCTGGAAGTCTTGTGAAATATGTTCAGGCTGTAGGAGTGAGCGGATGCTAGGAAACCTCTGCCCACTACTGGAGCCACTGTGTGCTGACATTTGTATCATGATGGAAAATACTCATGTGACGTGCCCCCGAGGACTGGCTTGTTTTCTTCTAAAGCAGCTAGCATTTTATTCATCAAAGCCCTAATATCAGAATCTATAAAATACCACGGTCTCCTTGGTGGTATTAGAATTCTCTACGTGACCAATAGCCTTTCCCCCAGCCTTTCCCCCTACTCTGGGGTCAAATACAATCAAACAGATCCACCCCCCACCCACCCCCATATTTAAACAGATAAGACGAAGCTGCACATAACTTCAGGATGTCTCTCTTCCAACTTTCTCCCAACTAATGACATATTCATAAGCGGCTGGACAAAATGAAATTAAATCAGAGTACACAGGGAGTAAAGAAGGCTTGAGCTGGAAGCTAAACATGGAAAAATTTAGTCTGACAGGATATTTTTTAGAAAAGTAATGGGTGAGCAAAACCAACAAGTTATAATAAACACTTAGATGCATGCTAAACCGTAGTTCCTATTTTGGCTCAACAGAAATCCTGAGGTAACGCCACCCACATACCCCTGGTTACGTGCCAGGCCACCCCACCCCCACCCCCACCCCGGTCCCCTGGACACTTCTGCCTGTTCTCCTCTCTGGAGGTCAGGAGACTATGAAGAGGGTTAAATTTAACTCAGGGGACTGTGTTGGGCGTGGATAGTAATTACGCTACCTTGTATTTAGGTCTAGTTATTTCTGACTTACAGCTTGTTTTCTCTTCCTTCCACTCGCTCTGAAGAGGCCAGTCAGCCTTGCAGATGTGGCTCCAGGCCCTTCCTGTGACAGCCATTTCCATGTTCGGCAGCACCACATCGACTAGCAGTGATTTCTCTCCTTGCTCTATAGACTGAGAGGCAGGGAGGGCAAATGGGAGGACTACCAACATACAGCAAACCATGCCTGCAGCTTCACCTGAAGGCCTGCCCAGTTTGGGCTGGGCACAGAAATCATGGGTTGAGCCTCTATAAGATTATCCAAATGGTGATTTCTAACCGGGGTGATCAATTAACAAGAAGACTTTGTGAAAAACTGAACATCTTGTAACACACCAGTTCTGTTTCCAAGTACATCAGCTTTCTTTGATCCTCGAAGCAACTCTATATGAAAGGTGCTATCATTACCTCTAGTTTGCAGGTGAGAAATCTGAGGCACAGAGAAGCTGAGAAACTTACCCAAGACTACACAGGTAGTAGGTGGTGGGACCAGGACTCAAAGCCAGTAGCCGGGCTCCAGGGTCCCCACCCTTGTCCATGAGAGGAAAACTGTCTTGCTTAAATTCATGGGCCCAGCTCAGATAATCCGAATCCGGAGGTCCCCACATGATTCCTATAACCAGCGAGGTTTGGGAATCATTCAATTCACTCAGTGACCGACTCTCAAACTCTGTGAGTTGGTCAGCATTCAGATTATTGGGCCTCAGAAGTTCTGGAACTGGAACCAAGAATCTGTCCTCTGAACAAGCACGTAAGGGAATTCTAATGCAGGTGGTCCAAGAAACGTACCAGATGAGGACTGTGTTGACGTCCCCTCACTTCACACTCCAACTGGCAAGTAAACAGCTCAGTGGGGCAACTCCCTGGGGCCTGTGGGGCCCTTAGTTTTCCCGGGGGAGCAGGGAGTCCTGTGAGGGCTGCTTTAATCTTTGGCCTGGCTGACAGGCTGCCTTCAGGTGGTAAGAGTAGGGGTGGAGGGCAGGGGGTCGGGGCGGCAAGAGGACCAGGGAAAGCTCACTGTCTGCCACACTTGATATGCCACACATCAGAAGGGAGCATGCGGTTAGTAATGAGAACAGGAAAAGAGACTGGGCGGTCTGGGCCCCTGTCTCCCGCTGCCGGAACAATGGCCTCTTCACAGCCCTGGCATCTAAACTGGCAGCCGGCCACCAGGAAAGAAAAGAGCTCCATGTGCCTTTAAGAACGCCCTCTCTCCACAAAGGTCAAAATGCCAGCAAGCCCCCCCAGAGGCTGGCTGCCTTTTTGCCACTGTGGTGCCCCAAGTCCTGGGCTGTGGCTTTCGCACCCCTCCAGCCAGTTCTTCAGGCCCCTGCTGTCTTCTCCAGAAGGCAAAGCACCTGGGTGGCAGGTGCCAGTGCAGAGAGGGTTCCTGCTACCGCTGCTGCGGTGGAGAGAACTCACAATCTCATTTGTTTTTCAAAACCGCCTTCCTGGGAGGCAGTGCTTGAACAGCAGAGTCACAAGGAGTGTCTGCAGGAGAAGAGGGTAAGGGTCTAAAGCAAGCTGGCCAAGGAATGGAGGCCCCAAGAGGAACAACACGAAGAATGATGGCCAAGAGGACTGATCCAGAAATGACCAAGAGGAGGGGGAGAAAGTAGAACAGAAGCAAGACTGTGAAAACCATGGACCGTAACACAGGGCAAGGGTCCGGACAGACTGGGTTCAAATCCTGCACTTCTCTGTGACCTTGGGTGCCTTTCCTAGCTCCACTGAGCCTCACTCTCTCTCTAGCTCCACACTGGGAACAGTAATGAGCAGTAAATAAATATTACTAATTAGTGATGCCTATTGTTAATATGGTAATGTGTTGGGACGTTGACCGCAAGGTCAGCAATTGGAAAACACCAGCCACTCCGCTCCTGTAAAAAGCTACTGTCTCAGAAACAAAGTTCCCTCCTGGCCTCTCGGGTCACTATGAGCCAGAATTGGTTCAATAGCAGTGTTTGGTTTGGTTTTATTCTTGATAGAAGAAGCACTATAGATTATGCACTGAGCTGCGTGGTTCAATCCTAGCAGTCTCTGCATGAGAGAGATACAAGGCTGTCTGCTCCTCTAAAGATGCAGTCTTGGAAACTCAAATAGGGTTATTATGAATTGGAATCAACTTGATGGCAGTGGATTTGTTTGTTTTTGGTTTATGATTGATACTCCCCAAGGCATCCTAGTGGTGCAATGGTTAGCACATGGCTACCAACAGAAAGACTGGCAGCTTAAATCTACCACTGGGCATTGTCAAACAGAAGGCTTGGTGATCTGATCCCCGGGAAACTGCAGGGGGTAGCTGTACTCTACCACAGGGAGCCACAGTCAGTGGGAATTGACCCCACAGTACCAACGACAGCAGCCAGCCCATGCGGTTCCTCCGGCAATTCAGGTAGTGGGAGCATAAGTCCTCAAGAAGGCTAAATCAAAGCCCCTCTGCCCGTAGTTTACTAAGGTCCCTTGCAAATATTTGCCGTGAGAAAAGGGGGCACACATCAAGAGAACTCTAATGGTCAATGCAAGCTATGATTGACATGGGTACATAATTCACTCTTAGGATCTATTGATAACATACATAAATGGTCAGCAAACTTTTGTGCAAAGGGCTGCTTAATGGGTACTTGATGCTTTGTAGGGCTTACAGTCTCTGTCCTAACTGTTGAATTCTGATGTGGCAGTGTGAAAGCAGCCACCAATAATCAAATAAGTGGAATCTCACTTATTTGTGGCATTCACACACTGGATTGCTCACTAAAAGGTCAGAGGTTCAAGTTTGCCCAGAGGTGCCTCAACAACAGGCCTAGCAATCCATGTCTGAAAACTCGGCCATTGATGGAGTGCCCTTCTACAGTTACACACATGGTTGTGCACACAATGACAACTCGGGGAAAACAAAGCGTGGCTGTGTTCTAATTAAACTTTACTTATAAAAACAGATGGTATAGTACAGATTTGGCTCACAGACCATAGTTTGCTGGCCCATGAAATAATCAAACTAAAGTCCAAACCCAATGCCACTGAATCGATTCTATGGGACAGAGAACTGCTCGCTTTGGGTTTCCATGGCTATCAATCTTTACAAGAGCAGAAAGCCCCAGCCTTCTCCCTAGGAGCCACTGGTAGTTTCCAAATCCTGACCTCCAGGTGAGCATCCCACTGGCTAACCTGCTAGACCACCAAAGCTTCTTTCCCTGAAAAAAAGGACCACATGCATAGAGAGAAATGGGTGTGCCCCGGCGACTTCTTTCAGGAGACGCAGTAAAATAGATGGAGGAGGAATCCTATTTCGTGGGACTTCTATCTCGGGGCTGGGGGTTTTTAAGCCAATTACCCAATTGTGGGTATTTAATCCAATTAGATTTACACAAATCATGCAGGCCTTCTGTTTATTTGAAAGCTAATCTCTACTCCTTTCCAGGTTGTTTCATAAGCACTGCTATATCTGTTTTATTTTTCATATTGCTGTAAAAAAATAAAGAGCCCTGATGAAAAGAGTGGCTGCAAGCACACACAGAGAATGCACATCATCTGTCTTCAGACCGTGCTTCATTCTTACAGACGAGTTTGTGGCTAATACCAGCAAGCAAAACTGACCCCTTTACGTTGGCTTCTTCAGCCACCAAGGAGCCCTGGTGGTGCAGTGGTTAAAGCACTCAACTGCTAACCAAAAGGTTTGTGGTTTGAACCCCCTACCTGTTCCACAGGAGACAGATCTAGCAATCTGCATTCATAAAGATTTGTCGCTTGGGAAACACCATGGGCGGTGTTACTCTGTTCTAGGGGTGTCTGTGAATCAGAATTGACTCCATAGCAGTAGGGTCTGCCTTTTTCGGCCATCCATGTCCAGTTTTCTTTGGGTCTCACTGTATTTCAAAGGTTTCTTTTCCATGTGAGTATAAATTTCCTGTACTTTTTCGTATTGCAAGCTCCCAGGGGGCAGCCAGGGGGCCTGCTTTAGGACACTATTGACTGAACATTCTTCCGGAGCTAACTCTCCATCTCCCAGACAGCTTCCCAGGCCACAGGGGGCTGGGACCCTTCAGGGCTGCTCACCAGCTTCTATCTCAGGGAATCCATGGAGGCATTCACCTAGTTGCTGGGACTCACTAAAATGACCAACTGCCAGGCAAATCTTGGAAAACAAAATCTCACCTCAGTCTTCTGTGGAGTGGAGGGTTGGGAAAGAAGTGGGGTGACTACAATGGTTTTTATTTCCTGATTCCTAGGGTCTTTCTACCCAAGAGCTAGGCACTGTGACCATGACTTTCTTAAACTTGTATTAAAAACTTTTATGGCGGCAACTTCTAAATGGCACTAAAAGCAGGAAGGAGATAGATAGATATACACATATATACATATAGATGTGTGTGTATATATACATTTAACAAAACCTCTGAAAATGAGAAACTGTGAGATCAACAGCATAAGAGGTAGAAAGGAAATGAGTAAATATATATGTAATGAACAAGAAAAGATTATATACGCATATCTAGCTTATTTTATATATATGAAAGGACTTCAAGAATTCATGGAAAATGGAATTAAAAGATAATGGAACTTTTCTAAGTTTTTGAAGTCTCCTTTATATACACATATATGCATATACATGCACATGCATATGAGCATAAAAACTGGAACCAACCCCACAACCACTGAGTCTATTCCGATTCACAGTGACCCTATCAAGAGTTTCCCAGATGGCAAATCTTTAGGGGAGCAAGCAGCCTCAGTCTCCCAAGAGGCTGGTGAAGATGTGCATATAATTAAGACATAGATACAGATGTATGTGTATATAATTTATAAGGGAGCCTAGGTAGTAAACGGTAAGAGCTCAGCTGGCGGTAAGCGAAAGGACCACAGTTCGAGCCTACCAGAAGAGCTCCCAGGATCTGCTGATATAAGGGCTACGGCCTAGAAAAGCCTAGGATTTTATTGTGTCATGTTGCTGTTGGGTGTCATTGAGAGGCTTCCAACCCACAGTGACCCATGTACAACAGCATGAAACACTACCTGGCCCGACATCATTCTCAGAAGCACTGCTAGCTTACAGCCATTGTTGCAGCCACTGTGCCAACCCATCTCATTAAGGGCTTCCTCTTTTCCACAGACCCTCCACTTTACCAAGCCCGATGCCTTCTCCAAGGATTGGTCACTCCCACTAACAGGATCATGTATGTGAGATGAATTAATACCATCCTCGCTTCTTCTTTCTTTTAAATCATTTTATTAGGGGCTCATACAACTCATCACAATCCATACATACATACAATTGTGTAAAGCACATGTGTACATTCATTGCCCTCATCATTCTCAAAACATTTGCTATCCGACCATCCTCATTTCTAAGGAACATTCTGCTCTACTTCTTCCAAACGTGTTCCTCTTCTGGCAGTCTATGGTAAATTTAATATTATTCACCTCCACCATACTGTCTCACACAAGGTTGTAGTGAGTAGGAATCGACTTGATGCTCCATTAAAAAAAAACCACAGATAAGCTTAAGTGGAGAGCAAATGTTTTGAGAATGAGGGCACTGAATGTACAAATGTGCTTTACACAATTGATGTTTGTATGGATTGTGATAAGAGTTGTATGAGCCCCTAATAAAATGATTTTTAAAAAGACTACAGCAGAACCCAAAACTGTAGCTTGAGTGTGGGCTACAGCAAGAGCTGGACAAGTGGAGGCCTCCTGATCGAGTGACCTCCATAGTCTCACTGATCCCACGCGGAGATCTCCACCCCTGTTCTGAACAAGACATTCATCTCTGTTCCTGAGAAATGGCTCTTAGTGTCATATGACCTCATTCTGATAATCCACCCTACTTGGTCTCAGACAGCCTTCAAAGTGCTGGAGGGTTCCCTGAAAAACTCCCCAAGACTACTTGGACTCACCAGCAACCCTGGAAATTCTCTAGCACAGCTTACACTAGTCTCTGTATCTTAACTAGTGGACTTAACGTAGTGTTGAGGTTAGCCTATGGGCTGGGCCCTCCTACTTAGACCTTCCAATTTTCAAAACTCATATTGTGACCCTTCCCCCACCCCCTTTTTACATTTTCCTAGGCTGTTGGCTTGACTGACACTCTGTTACAATGGAAAATCTGTTGCTACCTTGTCATCGCTTCTGTGATCGACATCACTGGTGCCTCACCATTCATTCCTTCATTCAACAAAATATGTAGAAAGTGCACATGTTGAATTGTATACTGTGTAACATCATATGCCTCAATTACACATCCATTTACACCACAAACGATATCTACTGAGAGAGGGATCATAAACATGTAGCTGGTACACAATAACAGGACTATTACAAATGCAAACAATTGATGTGAAGTGGTAGACTATCACACTCTGAAAAACAATTACTCTCATCTGCCTACACTGGTGATCCAGTGCTAGAACATGCACAGCCCCTACCATGGTCCCTTTTAGCCCCAAGGCTGAAAACACTGTTCTCCAGGCTGCGTGAAAGTGTATACAATGTTTTATCATGGCAGGTCAATGAATTAAATATAGAAAACCAAATCAGAGATGAGCTCAGAGAGTGCCTAGGTGAAAATGCATACATATAAGGGTAGGGGGATATTTTCTGTGTCTAAAACTAATACAAAACACAGGAAACAGAAAAACAAAGAGTGGCTGACTTGATCACTTTACAACTAACACATTTCTGTGTACCCAACTAAGCCTGGAGTCAAAAGACAGAGAAACTCAGGGGAAATAAAGCATGTATGACTAGGGAAACATGCCCTCACGATATTAAAGAGTGCTAAGCAATGGGAAACACAAAGTGCCTCAATGGGAACTGGGCAACGGACGATAAAAGGCAGTTATAGAAGAAACATAAATGGCTAACAAGGAAATTAAAAGCATCCCACCAATGATCAAAGACATGCAAATAAATGCAGTTTTGAAACACTCCTTTTGGACTATCAGATTGGCAAAGACTGAAAAGATTGCTAATACTGATGCTAGAAAACACAAGAGGAGGAAATAAGCACCTCTCATGACTTCCGGGGGCGGGGGTGGGGAGGGTGTGTAATCACTGGAACAACCTTTCCCAGGAGCTCTAGCAGTATATGCATCCAAAGCCTTAGATCCAGATGTCTAACTTCTCGGTTTATATCTGAAGAATGTTAGACTTGACACTATTTTTAATATTGAAAATTTGAAATAACCTATGGGCCAAAATGTGTGTGGTCAGCCAGTTAAGCATTGGCCCGCTAACCAAGAGGTCAGCAGTTCAAGAGCTACCAGCATGAGGCAGTCTACTTCCACAAAGATTTACAGCCCTGGAAACTATTCTACCCTATAGCACGGCTATGAGTTGGAATCAAGTCAATGGTGGTGGGTATGCTTGCAATGCTACTTTTATTAAGTACTTATGAAAATCAGCATTTATTGATAAAGAAAGATCTGATACTAATTCATTTCAGAACAGTACATATAAGTTATACTTTTCTCCAGTTATATGTATAATATATGAAGGGGCTTCAAAAGGCCATGAAAACATTCCAGTACTGTTCAATTTCATTTTTCCATGAACTTTGGAAGCCTCCTCGTACATAGAAAAAGTAGCCTGAAGGTATAAAGCAAATGTCAGTAGTGGTTATTTCTGACAGTGGTGGGTACTATGGTTGATTTATTTTTATTTTGATCCTATGTATTTTCTACTTTTTCTACAATGTCCATAGATAGCTTGTGTTGCAAGCAAAGCATAATTTTTCTTTAAAAAGGCCTTTGATTCAGATTTTTAAAGGAAAAAAGGTAGGTGAACAAATTTTGAAAAGCAAACAGGAATTTATAAACATAAGGGTAAATCATCAAGCAAATATGTTTTGTGGACCAACTATGTGTAAGGCTTGTAGGAAGTACAATGAGAAAATAAAGCAAGATTTAGGATAACTCGATACTCTCAGAGAAGACGCAACATGTTATAAAACAGACATAGAGGTTAGACTTCTGGATTATTTAATACAGGTGGTATTGCAAAGATTTCAGACACATTGTTATCCTGTGTACACCAGACCCGAGCCTTGCCCTGTCTGTGCTGGACTCACAATCAAGTAGGGCAAAGTAGCGCAGCCCCATTTGGTTTCCTTACCAACTCTACACACCTAATTGGCATCAGATCAATTCCAACTCACAGTAACCCTCTAGGATAGGGTAGAATTCCCCCTTCAGGTTTCCTAGTCTTCAAATCTTTGTGGCAGTAAACAGCCTAGCTTTTCTCCCTTGGAGCAGCTGGTAAATTTGAACTATTGACCATAGCCTTTCAATGCATAGTTCACTATGCCAGCAGGGTTCTCCAATGTTTCTTATGCTGTGATATTTATGCGAACAGATCACCAGGTATTTTCTCCTGTGAAGCTGCTGGTAGATTCAAACAGACAACTTTTCTTGCCAGTTTAACCATTACACACCACCAGTGGTCTTATAAAAGATAGCCTCTAATTCAACACAATGAAATTATAGGAAGCCAAGCAAAGTTCTTCAGGAAATGGGAAAGGGCCTTGTTTTAGTCATCTTGCATTGCAATCACACAGAGAAAGAAAACGGCCTTAACGAACAGAAATTTATTTTCTCATCATTTAAACCAGTGCCACCAAGTCCATTTGACTCACAGTTGACCTATTATATAGGGTTTCCTATTCTTTATGGGAGCAGTAGCCTATCGTTCTCCCTCAGAGCAGCTGGCGAGTTTGAACCACTGACCTTTGGTTAGCAGGCCTACGCTTATCCAAGAGCACCACCAGGGCCCCCTTTTTCTTTCCTTTTTCTTTTTCATCATTAAGAATCTAGAAGGTCACACTCAGGCTGCCAGCTCTAGGGGAAGGCTGCCTCAACCTGCTGACCTTGGAGGAAGGTCGTTGTCTCTTCTGACCTTCTGTTGCTGGGCATTCTTCTTGCACTTGGCGTCTGTCTTCCAGTCTTTCCTTACTAGCTGGTGTTGTCATCTCTTTCACTTCTCAAAAGAGACTGATTCCAGACACCCCCTACACTAACCCTGCCTCAGTGACATAAAGACAGCCCATTCCTAAAGGAGATTATAACCACAGACATAGAGGTTAGGGTGTATACTATATATATCTGGGGGACACAATCCAATCCATAATCCTACATGGAGATGAGACATATTGGAAAGATTTCTTCAAGGTGATGACATTGGAACTAAATTCTAAAATCCTACATATGGTTCCCATAAGCAGAGAGAGTTAAAGTATAGTCAAAGACTGTTGTGATATAAAAAGGCACAAGACCATTCTGAGAATGATGGGCATATCAGGGTGGCTGGAGTAATAGGGACTCCTGAAGAATGGAGGTGATGAGATTAGGCAGTCACGTAAAGCCAGTGGGAGACGACCTAAGTGCCATGCCAGGGTGTCAGCTTAATTTTTGTAGGTAAAGAGGAAAAATTCCATTTGTGAAGAGGCGTAACTGACCGATACGGGTAGTTGAAGGACAAATGAGCCTGAGAGTTAAAGGAAGAAATTAGGAAGCTATTGCAACTATAAGCTAAACAAGACATTAGAAGGCTATGAATAAGGCGGTGCCAGTCTTCATGGAAAAGGAAGGGAGATAAATTGCAAAGATAGTGCACAAATGGTATTAACTGTGTGAGGAATGAGGACGGAAAAATTAAAACTGGCAAGAAAGGTTTCAGTGTGAGTGACTGTGAAAGAGGATGTTAGATAGGAGGCAATAACAATTTTTTGGTCTTTTGTATAGTGAGTTAGAATGAACTTAGTACATTCTTGGAGTCCTTGGGTAGTTCAAATGATCAAGGACTAGCTGAAAGACAGGTTGTTTGAATCCACTAAGAGGCACCATGAAAAATGTGCCTGGCGAAGAAGCACACCAGCTTGTGTGATCACGAGGTGTCGATGGGATCAGGTATCAGGCATCAAAGAACAAAAAAACATCATTGTATACTCACCTTCCCGATACAACTGCTGAAGGCAAGTGGGTGCATAA
>NW_022109066.1:642090-664925 GCF_000313985.2 Echinops telfairi
AAGTAGAAAGCAAATGTTTTGAGAATGATGAGGGCAACAAATGTACAAATGTGCTTGACACAATGGATGTATGTATGGATTAAGATAAGAGTTGTGCAAGCTCCCAATAAAATGATTAAAAAAGAAAAAAAAAGATATGCCTGGTGATCTGCTTCTGAGAGGACTTGGCCTTGAAACCCTGAGAAGTAGTCCAGTTTGAATACTCAAGGTCACCGTGAGTCAAAATTAACAACAAACAACAGTTCATTCCGGGAATAAAGAGAAGGAGGTACAGACATGGAAGTTGGGTTTGTTTTTCTTCTGAGCAATAATGGTTATGTTTGGTGAAGACATTTATTAATTAAAACTAGCAGGAATGACCACCTCTAAAGTATTCATAACTTATGGTTGGCAACATACTCAAGAAAATGTAGCCAGGGGAAGCATTTCAAGCAAAAGCAAGCAAGAAAATTTCATTCTGCAATTTCACTCACCACACGCTCAGCATGTAACAGAGCTGAATATTTATTTCTCCATGAACGGATTTTTGCAAAAAGGAGTACTATCATTGCTGCTACAAACATAATTGTTTACACAAAGCCTACTCAATAGCTGAATGGCAGTGGTTATCTCTTATTACTAATGGGGGCCTCACCAGAGTACAAATTCTTTTTCACTGTTGATAACTAAAGCAAAATGAAAGTAAAAATTCCTGGTCAATGAATTCAGAAGAGTAAAAGAAGGTGGGGGAAATCCACTTGAACATGCCAGAGTTAATAGATGCAAAAGAAAGAAGGAAATGTAGTATTTTGGGAGCCAAAAACACGGCTGAGAAAAATAATACACAACCAGCAAAGATGGTCACTTTTAAAAAAAGCAATGGTCACAGTTCCCCAAATTTCCATCTTGAGGTCTCGAAGCCCAGCCTCTGCAACAC
Organism: Echinops telfairi; assembly: GCF_000313985.2. NCBI lineage: Eukaryota > Metazoa > Chordata > Mammalia > Afrosoricida > Tenrecidae > Echinops > Echinops telfairi. The sequence goes on from NW_022109066.1 coordinate 643,007, forward strand.
AATGCGGTTTTGCATGTCACACTGTAATGCCCCCAGGACATAAACTATGACCATTCCGAAGGGATAAAAATTTCAGTTCGCTACAGGGAAGCGATTATGAAACAGTAAGGCTGTCAGTCCCAGGAGGAAGGGCCCCCAAAAGATCTTAAGTGAAAGATAAATCTGTTTGCAGCACAGCAGGAGAAGCATCTGGGTCCTCTCAGGGAATTTTCCTATACTGTGTAGCACTGGTGAGAGCCTGTCTGAGTGGGCACTTACTCCAGCCCCGCCACTACTAAAGGGGCCCCTCTAGGGCCGGGGTTCTCCACCTTCCTAGGCCGCCACCCTTTCATACAGTTCTTCATGTGGTGGTGACCCCCCCATCCATAACATCATTTTCGTTGCTACTTCATCACTGTCATTTTGTTACTGTTATGAATCGGGCGACCCCAAAGGGGTGGCAACCCACAGGTTGAGAACCGCTGCTCCAGGGCAAGGTCCAGGTCCACTCACTTTTGTTCTCCTACCCCAGTGGGGGTTCAAGAACTGTTTATTGAGCAAGCAAATAAATTTATGCATTAAAGAATACATTGGACTAATCCAGTAGTAATTTAGGAAGAATATTAAAAGTCTTCTAGTTTAGAGATTAGCATGAACATGCAAAAAAAGATGGTATCTCTACTTTAATCCTAGAGATAGGTGTACTGGTGTCTTGGCCAAGGCCACACCCTCAATAATTGGTTAAACCAAGTCCCCAGTCTCCTGTTGCATAATCAAGTGACCGCACCTTCCCACGTGGGCCCAGAGATGAAAGAGTTGCAGCCATGAAATGAAAACAAATGATCCGGGAAGCTGTTGACTTGAAAGGAAGGGCAAAGGCAAGGAAAGAACTACTAGAGGTTTTGCGCTGCGATGGCTACTGCTATTGCCTGTTGTTGAGTTGATTCTGACTAAAAGCAGCCCCCTATAGGACAGAGCAGCAATGACCCACAGGGTTCGCTACGATGCAATGTTGACTGGGGCAGGTGGCTGCATCTTTTCTCCTAAGGAGTTGCTGGAAGGGTGGACTCGCTGACCTTCTGGTGAGCAGCCAGCAGGGAACCACTGCGTCACAGAACAATCATGATTAGAGTGTCCATGGAGGATATGCGAAACCGTGTATGAAGGACACGGGCTGGGACCATGTTCTCTTTGGACAAATTCCAAACATAAAAGAAAAAACTTAATGGCAGTGAACATTTCTTGGGTGAGTACAATGTACCAAGCATCTTCTAAGTACAATCACATATATGACCTCCACAGTCCTACAGCGTCTGCTTAGTCTCGTGTTGTATGTAAGACCACTGAGGCTTAGAGAAGGAAATAATCTTCCCATAGACAGACAACTGGTCAGCAAGGGAGGCAGCCCTAGGTTGTGACGAAGCCATCCTCACCCGGGATATGAAAAGAGGTGCCAGCTGAAGAGGAGGCACTGAGCACAACCCACTTTTTCTAGATGCAGGCATCCCAAACCCAGACTCAGGAACCCAGTCAATCTCCCAGGATCTGCACTCTCTCTAAGGCTTATCTTCCCAGCCTTTGAGCAGTTCCTTAAATCTTAGAAGAACACGTGGTGATTCGTCAGTGGAGTCCCTGGGTGGCAGATGGTAATGTGCTCCCTACTAATGGAAACGCTGGCAGTTCTGGTCCATCCAGAGATGCCCTGGAATTAAACTCTAGCAATCTATTTCTGAAAAATTCGTCATTGAAAACTGTTCTACTCTGACATACAGAGTATGCCTTAAGTAAAGTCCACCCAACAGCAATTGGTTTGGTTTTATTTTTGAATTTACAATGTTATTAATGTATTGTTCTTTAAATGGCACAGAAACATCATATACAAGGGGGCTTCCGAATGTTCACAGAAGAATTCCATAATATTTTAGTTCAAATTTTCCATGAGCTTTTTGAAGTCCTCTCATACAATCTTTTTATTTTTAAGAAACTTTCCCCCGGCCTTGAAGTGACGGTCACCACTGACTGGGGTTCCAGTGGAGAGACTGTGCTACATAGGACCTACTGATGTGGGGAACCCCACCATCCTTCTCTGCCAGCCCTTCCACAATTGTTTCATTTAAAGCTCCAGATTTCTACCCAAATAAGCAGCCTTTTTGAACTTATTCAAGATCTGTACACTGTAGAGGCTGTGGTGCTAATCACCTTCGGCTTTATCCCAGCTCTGCCAGGACTGTCATTGGGTCAGTTATTGAAACCTCAGTTTTTTTACTTGTAAAATTGGCATCAACACTTGCCCGACCTTTCTGATATGGCTGTGGAAGGAGTATGAGAGAGAAAAATGGAAACTGCTTTGAAGCATCCTTATGGTAATTTCTACAACTATACTTTCCCAGAGGTTACCAAATGATGCTCTCTCTAGTTCTCCCAGGCCCAGAGCATCTTGGCCCACCCAGCTGAGAGGGACATTCCCACACACCTCCCACGCCCTGGGGTTTCTTTCGGCTGAGTCTAAGTGCCTTGGGCTCAGTCTTGAGGATGTCCATAGGAAGCCCTATTTTGTCACTCAATCTACCCCTACATCCCAGGATTCTATGTTCTCATCAGACTGCTCAGTGCTCCCTCTCAGCAACACGGCCCTCGCTCTATCTAGTGTCCGTGGCCCAGTTCCTGCTCCTTCCTTGGCTGGTAGACCCTCTACTCCAGTGATTCTCAACGTGTGGGTCGTGACCCCTCTGGGGGCCGAACAACCCTTTCACAGGGGTTGCCCGATTCATAGCAGTGGCAAAATTAGTTATGAAGTAGCAACAAAAAAATTTTTATGGTTGGGGGTCACCACACCATGAGGAACTGTATTAAAGGGTTGCGGCATTAGGAAGGTTGAGAACCACTGCTCTACTCTCTCTTGAATAAATTCCAGGCCTCTATCCTTTAGGAATCAACCCACACCCCACCTTCTTCTCCATCAGCCCACTCTATTTATTTTGCGATTACTGCACTCTTCTACCTGTTCTGACCTGTATGGAACATTCATAATTTATATCATTATAATGGTAACTTCATAAGTCACCCTGCAATATTTCCTCAGCATTAGTTTCTTCTTTTGGCAGAACCCCCATAGTCCAGTTGGTCTGTAGTTTGTAAAGAAGCCCTGGTGGCTTAGTGGGCTGCCACCCACAAGGTCAGCAATTTTAAACCACAAGCTGCCCCCCAGGATAATGAGGCTTTCAACTCCTGTAAAGAGGGACAATTTCAACAACCCACAGGCACAGTTCTCCTGTGTCCTATGGGGTCATTATGAGTCAGAAGGGATTGGATGGCAGGGAGTTTGGTTTTGAGCTTGTTTTGTATTTGTGGTGGTTGAGCATGGACCATGCAGTCAGAAAGCCTGCTCTAAAACTTTCTGCCAGGGAGATGCTGCGCAGATTGCTTGACCTCTCTGTGCCTTAGTCTGTGCATCAGCAAAATCTCTATAGTAATAGTATGACTGTCTGAGTCAGTCGCTGGACCCATGTGCAAGAGGAGCAGACTGCTGTCATCCATCGGCTTTCTATTAACAGATCGGGCCTTTCTTATGAGTCCATCTTAGTCTGGAAGCAGCAATAAAAACTATTCAACATCATAGCAACACACAACCCTCCCCTAGCAAATGGGTGGTGGCTGTCCACGAGGTCAATGGCTGGGAATCAAACCTGAACTCCATCATGGAAGTGAGTCACTGAGTCACCAAAGCCCTATACTAATGGTACAAAACTTCAAAAAAAATTCTTTTTAAACCCAATTATCTATGAGATATTTAGAAGATATATCTCAAATATAAGTTGTTGTATAAGTATTAGCCATTAGTATTATGAATATCTTTATTATCATCACTATTGCTGCTATAGTACCTAGAACAGGACTGGCAGCTCGGAGTTAGTGCATATTAATCTACCTGACTGCTGCACTTGGGAAGTATCTGTACTTGGCAGCAGACTTTTGTTAAGGGATAGATTACAATATTTTAGCAATGCTGGCCATAGGTCTCTATTGTCAATTCTCAACTCTGCTGTGGTAGCAAGAGAGCAACCATAGACAATATGTAAACCAAAGAACATGGCCACAAGGTTGAGGACTGGAAACGTAAACCTCTACCTAGTTCACAAGACAAGAAAAGAAGAAAAAAAGCCATAGTCATGCTCTAATGAAAGTTTGTTTACAGAAAGGTGGCACGCTAGGTTTAGCCCAAAGCTCGAGTTGATGGATCCTAGCCTAAACTAATTTACTGTTTTTCAGCTTATATTTATTGAGGATCAACTCAGACAAGAAGATGACAAATAAGAGAATCGGGAGACTAACCACAAGGTTGATGGTTCAAACCCAGTAGTGGCTCTGAAGAAGCTAGATGAAAATTTATAATTTCCGAAACCGGAGCAATTCTACTCTGTCCTATATGGTCACTCTGAGTTGGAACTGACTTGATGGCAGGTGGTTTAGTTTTGGTTTAAGGAGCTTATTGGAGCCCTCGTGGGGCAGTGTGTCACGTCCGTGTTGGGCTGCTCACCCCAAAGTTGGCAGCACGAAACCACTGAGTCACTGGAAAGGAGGAGGAAGAGGCCGTCTGCTTCTATAAGGATTCACAACCAGGAACCCCCCAAGGGCAGTTCCAGTCTGTCCTACAGGTGGCTCTGCGTCAGTCGACGGCGGTGTTTGTGTTAGGGGGCTCATAGCTCAGCGGGGTAAACAATGTGGGGGTGCTGTTGCAGAAGGTAAGACAAGAAGGGCTAGGCGAGGAGAAATGAGATGACAGAGATTGGCAAAGGCTGCGGGTCAATACATTTTTTTTCTGTAATGAGCCAAGTAAATAAATATTCTGAGTTGGAAGATCATAAAGGCAGCCATGGACAAGAAATAATTAAATAGGTGTGTCTGTGTTCCAACAAAACTTTATGATGGACAGTAGAAATCTGAATTTAATGGGCTTCCCGGTTGGTCCTGTGTCTGGGATATGGAATTTCCACATTAGGAACCCTCCCAGACCTCCTCCCATGGGTCTCTTCATTTGTGTCCTTTCTGTTATAGATCAAAATGTAATTGCCTTTTTACGAGGATATTCTTCTGCTGCAGGAGCTACAAAGCCACTACCACAGTGGACAGCATTCACATTTCCAATCATCAATGATAACCAAGTTGTTTCCCTATTTCTACAAATGAACAGACACATATAATGCTACAGTATAAATCAATAATGCTACAGTATAAAATTCTGAGTCGTCCAATATTTGTACTCAAGTTCTCTCTTAGAATTCAGCAAAGTCTTCGAAAGGAAAGGACGGGAAGAAATAATGAGAAAGGAAGAATGGGAAAGACAAAAAACTCTTAGGATGAATTTAGCATAAGTTTGAAGGTGGGGCAGTGGTAGTGGTTGTTACCTAGCAACCCTGTTGAATTAAACATCTGCAAACAGAAAAGAAGAGCAGTAAGAATCAACAAACACAACTAGCATCTTCTAGTTTGTCCCTTTTCCTTAACAACTCATTTAGGGATGAGAAACAGAAAAGGAGAAAAAAAAAATGAAACAATCAATGTAGAACCTTCTGAATAATCCAGCAAGAGACATCAGAAGTTTCGGTCTCTTTTTCAGACTTCTCATGAGGAACTCCCAACCATAACCTCCAGCGGTGCAATCAGAAGGCCCCAGCCTCCCAGCAGCGAGGAACATCAAAGCACCTCATGCGCTCCTAAACCAGCTTATTTGACCAGATCTCCGCCACCCAGAAGTTTACATGATGCCAATGAGCAATACCAAAACAAAGACACCAGCATCGGCGTCTGATTATTTCAAGCCAGGTAGTTGGTGCTATGAGCTATGCAGCTGTTTCCAACTAGTGGGCTAAAATTGCACACTGACCTTTTGGTTAGCAGTCTAGCCCCCGGGAGTCCCTTCAAGCCAGGTAATGCTTCCCAAAGCAGGAACCAGGGTAAAAGCGATTTTTTCCTAGAATATCTGTAGTCAGAAGAGGTGGTCATTGCCCTGAGCTGGCCAGCTCACTCAAAAGACGCATATACTTAGATAATCAGCACTCAATGACCTGGGTTTGCCAGACATTGGGGAACTCAGATTTCTCTCCCATCAAATAATAAAGTAAATCTCACTCCATTAGCAGGAGGGTGTGCCTGCTGGGGAGTGTTTGTAAATGAGTGTTTAATATTTTCAAATGAAGGTTTATGAAGCCTGCTGGCTTCAGAATTGTACCAGCATCCACATCACAAGCAACCTGCTCGATCAGACCCATGGCCTTTTTCTAAACCATCAGTATAAAGGAGAGCCAACTAATCTGCCCGCCACTGTTATTTAATCCCACTTGCAAAACCACCACCACCTAGGGCAAGCAGAAGCGACCCACCAAGGCCTCACAGCAGCTCAAAAGGTGGGCGCAAGACTCAGATCCAATGCAGCCCTGGTGGTGCAGTGATCAAAGCACTTGCTGCTAACTGAAAGGATAGTCGTTCAAATCCACCAGCTGCCCCGTAGGAGAAAGACGTAAGGATTACAGAGTTGGAAACCCAAGGGTGAAGTTCTACTCTGCCCTACGGGGTTGCTACGCACGGGAAGTAGCTTGAAGGTTGTAAGGTTGGTTTGGGGATTGTTGTTGGGGATTGTTGTTGTTGTTGTTCTTCCCAGCCACTGAGCACTGAGCACCTCTACCACAGTGCAACTTACTTTCTGGGAAGTGAAACATCTCACAATCTATGAGCTAATGGAGTTGTGTAGGCCCACCCCAGGGCTTCTCTCTGCTCCCGAATAAACTTCTCACAGAAAAGGGCATCACAAGACATACATGAATCCTGATCTGAGCCCCCCAGAGGCAATATTTCCAAACATTTTCCTGTGATTAATTTAAATCCCTCCTTTTGCAACCTCACCATTTCTTCTTTCATGGGTTCAAACAAAACCGGAAGAAGGAACCAAGCTTCATTCATGAGCAGCTTTGAAGAGGAAAAAGTATACTAGACAACTGACCTTCAGTAGCGAATACAAAATGGATGACCACTGATCTATATAAAATAGAAGGGAGTGCAAACGATAAATTCTATACCAGCTCCCAGTTAAGAATATAGGAAAGTTTTCTCACATCATCTTCGGGGCTGGGCTGGGGTCAGGGGGACAGTGTGGCGGTATCAAGAGTGCTCACTCACAAAGAGAAACTCAAAACGTCTCTCTTCTGTGGACTCAGACTTCGCTATGAAAATGCTTCACCTGCTAGGTGTTAAGATCTACACTCTCTCCCTCGCTCAGACTTGACGTTTTCACAGAATCAAATGCTTCCAGCATCTTGACTTTCTTAGAAGTCGGTCCCAGTGCCCAGGCATTGTGAACACTGCATATCCCATTCCAACAGATGTGGAGACCAAGAGAAAGGACCGGAGAGAATGGAGACAGACGCCACACTAGTTTGCCAGTTCCTGTGGGGCCATAGCAATCTGTCGAGAGAGAGCAGTCCAGGATGTAGCAGGCTTCCTCCTGAAGCTGAGGAACTAGAGCCATCTTCATGTCTGACACACCCATGTCGGCATGAAGGAGAATTATATATAAAAAACAAGAGAGCTTTTTGACACAGAGCTGTTTGCATCACAACCTTGATCTGTCTGCCTGAGTCACCTCCTTTCTGAATCTCCAATACTTCTGCCTTGACCTTGCTAACCAAGTTATGCAAAGAAGAAATCTTCCTTTGACAAAAACCTAAATCCCTGCCATAATGGTTCAGGGGCAGGGGGTAGGAATTCAGCGGCTCATGTCTATCTCACAGACCAGTCACCTGTCAATCACATCCACACACAAATAATCACCTTTCTCTGAGAGGTCCCATAGTGGCCAGCTTGTGGCTTCATGAGGTGCCATGAGTCTACAAAACCCAACCTCACTTACCTAATACTGCCCAGACATCAAGATCTTCATTCAAGTTCGAATTGCTCCCAGAAACTTCTCCTCCAGCCAGCTGAAAAGGACTTCAATCTCTGCTCAATTTCTAGAGCACTTGCTATGCAATGCACTTATTTGCTGTCCCTTAGCAATTGTTATCTGGAATTGCAGGCTGTGTGTGTATGTGTGTGTGTGTGCATGTATGTACACTGCCTGTCCTCAGAAAGTCAAGGCAATGTCTTTTACGATGGGGGTTGGGGGTTAGGCGTGGGGTGACGGGATGTTAAAAGTCCATGGAAAAATTCCATTACCTTTCAATTCCATTTTTCCACATATTTTCTGAAGCCCTCCTGTACCAATTTGTATTTCCCCAAATACTTATGCACGATGAAAACAATAAAACCTCAATCAACATTTGTAAAATAAATAAATGGAGTTAAAAACCTTGAATCTGCTCTCTAGGAACACAGGTCTAACAAACACATACCTCCTTGTTGCTATGGGAGTCCTAACACTGAAATAAGAGTTTGAACTTGGTGCTCTCACTAGTGACCTGAATTAATTAAGTCAAAACACTTTGTTACTCTGTACCTCAGTTTCCCTAGCTCAAAAATTGTGATACCAGCTGCTTCACAAGGTTATATAAGGGATCGGGTATCAGGCATCAAAGAACAAAAAAATCACATCATGGTGAATGAGGGGAAGTGCGGAGTTGGAACCCAAGACCCATCTGTAGGCAACTGGACATCCCCTTACGGAAGTGTAGTGGGGAGGAGACCAGCCAGTCAGCATGCAGTGTAGCAACAATGAAATATACAACTTTCCTCTAGTTCTTAAATGCCTCTCCCACCCCACCCCCCACTATCATGTTCCCAATTCTACCGTACAAATCTGGCTAGACCAGAGGATGTACATACACTGGTACAGATCAGAGCTGGAAACACAGGGAATCCAGGACAGATAACTCCCTCAGGACCAATAATGAGAGTAGGTATACCAGGAGGGTGGAGGGAAGGTGGGGTAGAAAGGGGAAACCGATTACAGGATCTGCATATAACCTCCTCCCTGGGGGATGGACAACAGAAAAGTGGGTGAAGAGAGATGCCAGACAGTTTAAGATATGACAAAATAATAATAATTTATAAATTATCGAGGGTTCATTGGGGGAGAGCGGGGAGGGAGGGGAAACAATGAAGAGCTGATACCAAGGGCTCAAGTACAAAGCAAATGTTTTGAGAATGATGAGGGCAACAAATGTACAAATGTGCTTGACACATGGATGTATGTATGGATTGTGATAAGAGTTGTATGAGCTCCAAATAAAATGGTTAAAAAAATAATAATAAAAACAAAGGATCAGATGAGATAATGCATTGCTATAAGTGTGAGAATATGAATTCCACGAACCCAATGAAATCAGGCAAAGCAGCAGAGAAAACAGTCACCCTAGTAGAGGGAGAATGCCTTATAGAAGAGTGACCAACAGCCCCTGAATCACGAAAAAGTGACCTCATTTCAAATCCAAAATCTGATTCCTATTGGCACATCCACATGAAGGTCACGTAACTTCTCTGTGCCTCAGTCTCCCCATCTGTAAAATGGCGGTCATAATCAATGCTGTGAAAGCATTATGTGAGATAATGCATGTAAAGTTCTTTCTGTGGTGCTTGACTCATAGTAAGTGATCAACATGAGTTGTCAAGATTCTTGAAGTCTCTGGGTGGTGCACTTAACATGCTCAACTGTTAACTAAAAGGTTGGAAGTTTGAGCCTATGGAGAGGCACCTAAGAGCGCCTGGAGCACTACCTCAGAAAAAGAAAAATCAATGACTGAACATTCTATAGAACACAGTTGTACTATAAACACGGCATTGCCAAGAAACCAAATCAGTTCAATGGCAATTGAACTTGGGCAATATTCTCATCACTATTGATCATTTTAAATATTCCTAACATATAGCAGGTGTTCCAAAAAATGTTTCCAGTGAAGACTCAAACATTAAGGGGGGAAAAACATTAGAAAGTTAATCAATCCCATTATCTTCCATGTGAAGTCAGTACCTTTCAGAACAAGGCAGCAAGTTCATTGCCCTTTTGTTTCCACCAAAAGTAGGAAATACTCATGTGACACTTCCAAAGAGTGTGGCACGTCAAACTGAAACATCCACAATGCAACTACAACACTGAAGCCAAAGTGGACCAAAGAATGTCTCTGGGCATAATGAGGTGGTAGACCTCAGGTCCCAACAATATACAGGCAAATAAAAAAGACACAATTTTTCTACATGTGTAAACTTTACTTTGGCTGGAGAGGACAAGGTTACCCCCATTCCACTTCCCAGGTTAACGCTATTTTTATTGTTGAAATGCATCAAGAGATAGGCAGGGTAGAGTCTTACAGGCAAACATCTTTGCATGTCCCTGAGGGACAAATCCAGGCTCAGCCCAGCAGCTTTAGGTCTAACAGTGATGCCTCATCCTGAATGACAGCCAAGCTACCCCTCTGTCCACGCTGGGGGTGCTGACAGCAGAGCACTGAGGACGGCAGAGTGACTTTTGGTGAGCAGCCGGTGCCCTGGCTCTCCCAGCAACATTTGAGGGTTCTCTTGGGAGCCTTCCTCTAAGTCACAGACCCAGCCTTGTTCCTCAAAGGGTCTTGGGCAGCTGACCCAGGCCTGGAATTCACAGTGACAGACTCAGCTAACAGTTCCTAAACCAGGAGGCACAGGGTACCTGGTCTCCAGAGCGCAGGAGGAGCAAGGATGTAACACCTCTGCCTCCCTTTCCCTGTGTTGGAGGAAGGCCTTCAGAGCAAGGGCTAAGCAGAAAGAAGAGGGAGCGGTACCAAATCCTGAAGCAAAGAACCCATGGCCGGGTGGTGATCAACCCTCGCCACTCTGGGGCCTCAAGGATCTCCAGAGTAAGTATGGAGGAACTAAGCTCCTCCCTTTCCCTTCCACCAAGAATCTTCTCAGGACCAACTGAAGGACCTTCTTGCCTGTAGAAGAGGGCTGGACTAGGTTAATTTTGACAAGGTTTATCTAAGCTAGGGGTTTTCTGGGAACCAGAGGTAGCCTAGAGTCAGGCTAGGAACTCCATGAGATAAAATGCTTGCTATCCATCACCAGTTGTGTACATCAACCTTAACCCCAGAGGACAGACCTAAGAGACGCCCCACCATGGGCTATAGGCTGAAAAGGATTGGGAAACATAGTCCTGCAGGAAGCCACTGCCAACCGCAATCCCCTTAGAAGCTCCATGCCAGCCCAAGGAGCCCTTCCCCTCCAGCCTGTGGGCAGCTGCATGCGCTGGCCCTATGGGAAGTACCAGAACCCTCTGCACCACCGTTTTCCCAGGAAATCCAGTCTTTCAAGCAGATGAAAACGCCAACTCATGCACCCTTCTAATCCTCAGTGGGTCAAGAGAAAAGAGGAAGAGGTACGGCTTTTGTTTTAAAATATAGTGCCAAAAGCACTCCCTATAAGTCTGCAGGTAGAATGCAGCCACTCACATCCTCAAAGGAGATGCTGTACCCATCCCAATTTTGAGCCCAGGCAGAAAGGCGTGCAAAGCTCCCGAGGAATGTGCGTGTGTTCGGAGGGTAGGGGGGAGTCCACACTCCCTTGGTCACCAAGCATCCTAAAAGGCTAAGCCATTCTGATCCTGGCCCCTCCTTACTCTGTCTCTAGATAGTCTCTTAAAGGTCAGAGGCTGCCCAGCAGGGTGAGGGCGCCCAAAGGAGAAGGGAGGAGGCCCCTCTGAAGATGTCAGTCTGGGGTAAGGATGCACAGTCCCTTCCAAAGGAACTGCTTTCTTGATCAACTGAGCCCCTCAACATTGGACCACCTCAGCAGCTACAATTGGCTTCCCTTCACAGTCCCCCAACTTCCTCAACACCCTTGTCCCCAAGGAAGATGGTGGCAGCAAATACTGCAGCAGTCAGAATCTGGGGTGTTAGGGAGGGGACCCCAACTTCGCAGAATGTATAGCCTTGGCCTCAGGCCCTCCCTAGGGAGGTGGGGCTGTCTGAGTGAGACAGTTGCAAATGCTGCTGCATGCTGTGGGGGGTGGCCCAGGGGTGAGGAAAGTGGAGGGAAGGGAAGGCGCCTCATCACTACTTACCAGGACAGCTTGAACCCTTTCATCAGTACAGTCACGGTAATCCACTGACCGCGTCCTTAGCATCCCCGGGCCCGCTCCGCACGTCCCAGCACATATTTGAAAGGAGGACCAAGCCCCCAAAGAAGAGACTCCCATGTAATGTGACTTCAACACAGAAGGAGAGAGCAAAGCGCGAGAGAGCGCGCACCAGCCAGAAGGATTGCCACGGCTGCTTCGCCTCCGGTGCCCTCGGCCAACGCAACGCCGGGCTCAGGGGCAGGGGCGGCGTTGGCCAGCCTCGCACGGGGCTGGCGCTCCCGGGCCGAGCTGCGGCTGCCCCTGCCGGTGTCTAACGAGGCTGGGCAGTACTGGCAGCGCTGCAGAGCAGGGCGGGGAGCCGCTGCCAACGGGCATGCTGGCGGCTACCAGCCCGCCCTCACCTCACGCCGCTCGGTGCAGTTTGCGGGGAAGAACCCCAGGGGAGGCCCAGAGGAGAGCAAACACCCAGCAGAACTGGCAGAGGCACCTCTCTTCCCGCAGCTCCATCTAATCCCGGGATCACTGCAGTACCCCGGCCAGGCTCCGCCGCCCATTTAAAGACACAGCACAAGTTTTACCCCAGGATGGGACCGGATGGGCGAGGGGGTGGGATGGGGGATGGGGGTGGTAGTGAATGGGCTGCAAGAGCAGGTCAAGGAATGGCTCTAATACTGAGATGCTTGGTCTTGGGATGGGGGAGGAGGACTGCAGGAGACCACCTTAAATAGAATCCACACCTTCACTTCAGGAGGGTGGGGTGAGCTGTGCTGTAAAGACCCCAAGCAGTTCCCAGCACTGAGAACAGGGTCCCCTTCCAAGACTTTCAGGACTTGTAGGCAAGGAAGTCCTTGCCTACTGAAGTCCCCTGGGGCCAAAGATCCTCTTAAGGTGGCCCAAGAACTCGCCTCCTCTACACTAACTCCCTGAGCCTTCAGACCAGTACTAGCAAGGTACTGATGCGCTGCCTAGGATTTTCACATTCCATTCAAACCCACAAAGTGCTGGAAAGTGGGAAGGCTACAAATCCTGCAAGCTGGAGCTCAGAGTTCCAGCTCCAACAACTTCCTAGGTCCCTTTGTCCTTTCCTTCCTTTTTCCTACTATCTGGGTCAGTAATGTGGATGGGAGAGAATGAACAAAGAGGAGATTAATAATGAAATAACAGCCTTCAAATGAACCATAAGCTTTTATCCTGAAACATAACCTCAAGCCGTTTACAGACACCCATGTACATTCCATGCCCATCACCTACACTTGGTGCTCTAAAGTAAAAGTCCTTCAGAAAAACTAGGGGTAGTGGGGGGGTGAGGGGGTGGGGCATATCCCCTTGGTAACACTCATCTTTTTTAGGAGTCTTTTGTTTATTATCTGTCTTCCTTGTCAACAGGTATGCTCCATAAAGGCAGGCACTACACCATGGTATCCTCATTCTGCTCTGCAGCCCTCTGCCTAGGAGAGCCTGCATGAAAGAGAGGCTTGACACGCAAGTGTTTCTTGGAGGGATCTTACTCATGGTGTAGATCAAACAGTAATCAAAAATTATAGATTTGGAAGTCATAGAGATTTAGGTCTGGCACCGCACTTCTGAAAGATCATCCATTGCAAACCCTAAGGAGCATAATTCTACTCTGACACACAGTCTCTGTCAACTGGAATCCACTAGATACCAGCGTTTACTCAACCCTCACAAAAACACAGGGATCTATCTCCCTCCAGTGCCCAGACGGCCTTGCAGAAACACTCGTGCAAGTACCACTAAGCTTTGAGAGATCTGTCTACTCCTCAAACAACCCTGGTCTATGGGATTTCTTTCCGTCCACTGCCTCTGTGCCAGACAAACACTTTCAAATGCTTCCAAGACTTCCGGATGCATCTACAGCCAGGCCAGACTTTATGCACAGGTGTTGACTGTAGGCATGTCACAGAGATTCCAGAAATGCAGCGTTGCCCTCTATGGCCTACATCACTTACTGAAAGGACCTCCCAGGCCATGTGATCTAACCCCTAGGCAAATGCCACTCATAGTACTCCAAGTAGAACAGGTGAAAAGTGGATCAAAGCTTCCCAAATGTTTCATTACAACCTCGGAACTTCAAATGTTAAAATACTTTGGGTTTTGGCTACCTGCGAAAACAAAAACGAAAAGCGACTCTCTGCCACGATTATTAACAACGTTTTGTTGTTCTCATTGCTGTTAGGTACCGTCAAGTCCAGTCTGACTGCTCTTGACCTTACATGCAACAGAATAGCACACGGCCAAGCCCTCTGCCTTCCTCACCCCCCTTGCTTGCTTTGAGCCCATTGTTGCAGCTGTGTGTCAACCTGTCTCTTTGATGGCCTTCTTCTCTCTCACTGATCCTCTACTCTAGCATTAATGAATTAACAATTCATCGAGGGTTTTGTTACATGATGTAATCATCATATAAATCCTCACAACTCTGATGTTAATGAAGCAGGATTAGTTACATTCATGTGGCAGGATATTGCTACAGATTGGGTTAGTGCCAAAATACATGGAGTTCTCCAGGAATAACAAGCCTACAGATGTTGACGGGAGACAAGGGCCTAGGCTTCCCTTAGGGTCAGCATCCTGAATTTGCACCCTAGCTTCATAAGCTGTAGGAGAATCAATGCCATCCACTTGCGGTGCTTCTGTTACAGCAGCATTTGATAACTAAGACACTATGCTTTGGTTTTCAGAACTTCACCGAACATGGTGAGCAAGAAACAATGCCAAAAGCCACCAGAGATAAGATGTATAATTGGACCTCATCGTAAACTGGGCTCTAGAGGTGTATACTCTAGCTACAAGACTGAACAAACTTGATTAAAAACTCGTAAACACAAAACCCATTGTTTTAAATTTGCTATTGAATGAGAACAATCCTTCTGATAAATTAAAATTTACCAATACATCCAAGCACATATTATAGTTTGAGGATTTCCTAAAGAACTCACATCCACCAACAAAACAACAGCAAAGTCCAAAGAGAGGAAAACAGTAACAAATTCAACCAATGTCAAATTAAGAACTTCTGATCCCCAAATGAAATCATAAAGGAGAATAACAGAAGGCTTTTTAAGAAGATATTTTCAACATACAAAGGGGCTTCAAAACATTTGTGGGAAAAATATCTTTCAATTCTATTTTCCTCTGAACTTTTTGAAGCCCCCTCATACATAATTGAAAAGAAACTGTTCATATAATTCATTAAAAATACTTGGAAACTAAGGAGAATGGAGACAGTTGGAAACATACAAAAGTGACATGAATACGTATTGGCAGAAAAAACATGAAAGCTCACCAAATACATTAAAAAGTGTTCAACCTCATCATTACTCAAGTAAACAAAAGCTGACACACCAATGAAATGAGACTTCACACTCATTTATTGACAAACATTAAACAGTCTAACAATATAAAGAGCTGGAATGGAGGGTGTCAAAGGGTTTATTGATATAACGACCAGGCAAACAATTTGCTATTGTGTAAGAAAGATGAAGAAATTCATTCCTCCCAAAGTTCTACTCCATGCCTTGAGGAAACTCACATTAGGAGACTAGGATAAGACATTTCCTAGTAACATTATGCTTAACAGCAAACTAAAACCCAAAAATCTGGAAGCAAAAAAATACCCATCAACAACAAAAAGGATAAAAAAAACTTGCCGTATTTTCTTAAAATGGAATAAGACACAACATTAAAATTTTACAAATTACTACCCCAAGCAACTAAGAAGGAGCCGTGCTGGTGCAGTAGTTAAGTACTTGGTGGCTAACCAGTAAGTCAGTGGTTCAAATCCACCAGCCACTCGGCAGCAGAAAGTCGTGGCAGCTAAGACGTACAGCCTTTGAAATCCCACTCTGTCCTCCAGGGTCTTTATGCGTTGGACTCAACTTGATGACATTAGGCTTGGTTTCTCTTTTGTTTGTTTTTTGTATAATTTTGTAATATTATAAGATGGTTATTATAATATAATGTTGAATGAAGAGAGTGGGTCATTAAAAATGCACCAACTATTATTCAATATAACACAGATAAGGGCACATAAGATAAACACCAAGTGTTTAGGATAGAAATTACATGTTTTGGGGTGGGGGGTGCATGTGTACAAATTGTGGCAGTTCATTGGTCAATTTTCACATTCCATGCAGGTGATCTAGATTTCATTCCCAGACAATGCATCTCATATGCAGCCACCACTCACCCATCAGTAGAAGCTTGTGTGTTGCTATGATGATGAACAGACTTCTAGACAGCTTTAGAAGAAAGGCCTGGTGATCTATTTCTGAAAACCAGCCAATGAAAACCCTATAGAAGCCAACAATCTGATCCACAATCGATTGTGAAGACAGGCAGCACAAATCAAGCGAATGGAGGGGTAGGGAAGAGGACAGGTTAGCAGAAACTTGGTCAGTATCTATTCCCTGACAACGGGTGGGAGGAATACCCATATTCCTTCTGTCTTCTTTCTTCACAACTTACACATTTTATAAATATTCTTTTCTGTCTACTCAGTGTTTAACAAATACAAGTTAAAAATAAAACTCAAAACACCAAGTTCTCTGGGGACTCACATGGTCCCAGGAAAAAAGAGTCCAGGCAATGCATGAAAAGAGACAATGAATCAAGTCAGCCTCGTCTTCCTTGTCGTGAGGCCCTACCTGGTTGGCATAGGACGATCAATGTGTGTGTGTGATGCGGGTTCAGAGTTGGGATCGCTGAGCTCTGATGAACAGACTTGATGAAAGGTCCAGGAGGGTGGTGGTGGTAGGACTGACAGTGAGAATGTTTTATGTTACCTGAGTTTACCAAAATTTAAGTTCAAAAAATCAAACATGCGTCTTCTGAGACCCATGAATGCTCAAAACCTTGTTGTGTTTACAAGTAAAACAAATATTACTTCACAAGATACCAGTCTTGCCTGCAATGGTTTTGTCTAAATTTTACTAGGGATGGAATGAAGATTAGGCAAAAGATTCTTTTACGTCATGATTTTAACAGCTTTAACATTCTCCTGGCCTTCTAGAAGACTCCATTAAGACCTCACCCACCCTGATATTATCACATTCTTGAACCACTCAATCTGCTGGCTAGGCAGAAAGGTTGAAGATTCAAGTTCACCCTATAGGTGCCTTGGAAAAAACGGCTTGGTAATCTACTTCTGAAAAATCAGCCATTGCAGCTCTCTGGAGCGTAGTTCTACCCTGGCACACATAGAGTTGCTATAAGTTTTTTTTATTATTATTAAATAATCATTTTATTAGGGGCTCATACAACTCATCACAATCTGTACACAGGCTTGAAGACAAACAGGAGGCCATCTAGCTAAGAAACAACAAAACTCACAAGGAAGAAACACACCAACCTACCCCAACACGAATGCTGAAGACAAAGCGGGTACATAAGCAAATGCGGTGAAGAAAGCGGATGGTGCCAAGCTGTCAAATTACACAGAATCTGGGGTCCCACATGCTGGAAGATAAACAAGGGGCCATCTAACTGAGAAACAACAAAGCCCACATGGAAGAAGCACACCAGCCTGTAAGATGACAAGGCGGCAAAAGGATCAGGTATCAGGCATCAAAGACCAAAAAAAAAAAATCATTAACATTGTGAATGAGGGGGAGTGCAGAGTGGGGACCCAGGGCCCATTGGGGGAAATTGGACATCCCTTGCAGAAGGGCTGCAGGGAGGTGAGGAGCAAATCGGAGTGCAGTGTAGTAACGATGAAATATGTGATTTTCCTCTAGTTCTTAAATGCTTCCTCCACCCCACTACCATGATCCCAATTCTACCTTACATATCCGGCTGGACCGGAGGAGGTGCACTGGCACAGATAGGAGTTGCTATAAGTTTAAACTGCCTTGTGGGCAAGGTCTCCAGTGGTGAGAGAGATCATTCAACCAGAGCATGTTGTTAATGACCTTACCTTCAGACAGCCAGACCTCCAGTGTGAGGGAAGCTTGGGAACCCAAATACCGGCGCCATTTAAGGCTTCAGTTTAAACTCGTGTCAGCATCCAGGGAGCATTTAGCCCTCCGAAGTCACACCTCCCCATCTGTGGCTCTCTCCATCCTACCAGAAGCTCAAACCTCCTCCTGACCTTGGGTAAGTCTCTCAGAGCAGAGCTGGAGCAGAAAACAGAAGGGTAAAAAGATTGCCTTCTTATCTCAATTCCTGGGTGCTGTGCGGCTCCCCCTCCATCCCTGCTACTGTGGAAGAGAGGAGAGCTGCAGCGCTGGGGCAGAGCTGCATGCCTCCAGGAGCTGGCAAAACTGGGGCAGGGTAGTGCTGCAGTCACACATTGGGGAATCAAAGCTCCGAGCTCAGGCAGGGGAGTTGTCAGGCGCCAGGGAGTGTTATATTTAAGGAGCATTTTGGAGGTCAGGAAACTAGCAAGAGGGGAGCAGCGGGGGAGGGTGCAGCCTCTTAAGCAATCCATTTCAACAACAAGCCTCCTCCAGGTCCTCCAGCCAGAATCCTCCAAACTCCAACTTGCAGTAAATAGACACTGTGTGAGGGGACCGGCAGATGGCCAGAGCTGAGCCTGATCAGGTGCTCCCCAGCACGCCCCTGATCTCTCCCCCTTACTTCCCCACCCTCCTCCACTGTTAGTCACTGGCTCTGGGGTGACAGTCTGGGCGGCAGGCATTGGTCTTGCCTTCTGGTCTGTTCATCTGTGTCAGCTCCCAGCATGGAGCCTCCGGAGCCAGCCCCTCCTGTGCTCCCGTTCCATTCCTACTGGCATCGAGTCCCTGCCATCCCAGAGAAAAGGCCATGTCAGTAAGGGCCAGAGGTAGAGGCGTGTGCACAGTTCTTGGAGGGCAAGCAGAGAGTGGTGTGTTTCAAGAATGGCTCCTTCCAGCTGTATGACCTCAGGGGAAAAAAGAAAAGAAAAAAAGGGAGGGGCATGGCATGACCTACCCCCACCTTTCTTGCCCGTGACTCTGCAATCTGCTCATGCAGAATATTCCTTCAGGCAACAACAGACTGAGCAAGGCCAAAGCCAACCTCCTGATGGCTTTGACCTGGCCCCAGTTTGCTCACCAACACACAGGGCACATAGTGAAGGTAGGAAGATCGTCTGGTGGGGGGGGGGGGGGGGGCTTCTAGAGACACATGCCACTGTTCATTGGAATTCAAAATGGCCTCGAATACCTCACAAAGTGGGATTCTCACAACAAGCCACCGAGGAGGGGTTATTCAAACGCACATTCTTGATAGAGAAACCCAGACGACAGGGAGGTCAAGAACACCATAGGAAATGAGTCCAATATTACAACCACTACCACTTGAGGAGGCAGTGTGTAATGAAGAGACAAGGGCACTAAACCCAGTTTGGGAACTGCCTTCCTAGTCAGGCCCTAGATGGGAAGCGCTCCGGTATTTACTTCCAGTCTACATCCCAGATACCTTTCCGTCTTGTTTAATCAGCTCTTCACATCCTTCTGCATGGAAACTGACACGGATCCTCCTGGCCAGTATAGGAACAGGAGCTCCCAGAGAATTCCTTTCTCTGCCTAACTTTGAAACCCCACCTTGTCACCCTTCACCTCCCAAATCATTGGTCTCTCTTCCCCCAGTAATTGACTGCCTTGCTCAGTGTGGGTTTATGTTTGTGTCTTGCTCATCATTGTGTCCTGGATCAGGAGACCTCTGCCACTGCTGGTAGACAGAAGAGACCCCTACTCTGAAGTAAAGCACACTGAAGCCATACCCGCCAAGTGGTGGGAGCAGCTGCTCCATGCATACGCTCCTGACAGATTTCTAATTATCCCCCTGCTCCTCCTGTTTTATTCTCAGGAGACTTTAGGGTGACTGATGGCATTAGTGACTCAGGAGGGCACCTATGAACTCAGGTTCGTTTGGGGAGGGAGCACTCACACACCCACAGCCAACTGCTTCTTCCCACTATCCTCCCACCAAATGGGAAATTTTCCATTTTCAACTAAATTCCACCCGAGTGTTACTGTCAAGAAGCAGATGATTTTTTGTTCTCTGATGCCTGATACCTGACCCCTTTGACACCTCATGATCACATGGCCGTGTGCTTCTTCCATGTGGGCTTTGTTGTTTCTTGTGTGCTCACCTTCCAAATAGGATCGCTGCAGACAAATGGGTGCATAAGCAAATGTGGCAAAAAAAGCTGATGGTGCCCGGCTATCAAAAGATACAGCGTCTGGGGTCTTAAAGGCTTAAAAGTAAACAAGTGGCCATCTAGCTCAGAAGCAATAAAGCCCACATGGAGGAAGCACACCAGCCTGTGCGATCATGAGGTGTCAAAGGGATCATTTATCAGTCATAAAAGAACAAAAAATCATATCATTGTGAATGAGGGGAGTGCAGATTGGGGACCCAAAGCCCACCTGTAGGCAACTGGACATCCCCTCACAGAAGGGTCGTGGGGAGGAGACGAGCCAGTCAGAGTGCAGTGTAGCACTCATGAAACATACAACTTTCCTCTAGTTTCTAAATGCTTCCTTCCTCCCTCCCCCATTATCATGATCCCAATTCTACCTTACAAATCTGGCTAGACCAGAGGATGTACACTGGTACTGATAGGAACTGGAAACACAGGAAATCCAGGACAGATGATCCCTTCAGGACCAGTGGTAAGAGTGGCAATACCAGGAGGGTGGAGTGAGGGTGGGGTAGAGAGGGGGAACCAATTACAAGGATCTACATATAACCTCCTCCCTGGGGCACAGACAACAGAAAAGTGGATGAAAGGAGATGCTGGGCAGTGTAAGATAGGATAAAATAATAATTTATAAAGTACTAAGGGTTCATGGGGGGGAGGGGGAGAAAGGGGAGGAAGAAATGAGGAGCTGATACCAAGGGCTCAAGTAGAAAGCAAATGTTTTGAGAATGTTGATGGCAACAAATATACAAATGTGCTTAACACACAATGGATGGATGGATGAATTGTGAGAAGAGTTGTACGAACCCCCAATAAAATGATTTTTTAAAAGAGAAGCAGATGAGTTGAATGCTAACTCATTTTAACAGTGAATGTCTTCTGGCCGTGGGCATAAGACAATAATCCATTGTTGGCAGAGATATTGCTAGCTGGTAGATATTACAAGCCTGGAAAAACTACACTCTTAACTAGCACAGTCCTGACACAGTCACTGAGGTGTGTACTGTGGTGTAGCAGGGGAATTCTGGGATTAGAGTTGAGGGCCAATCTGTGCACAACAGCTAAGTGATCTTAAGCAAATGCAATCCTTTCTCCAAATCTCCGCTCCTTCCCCTACATGAAGTTGAAGGTAACAAAAACCCACAAGGTCATTAGGAGGAGCTGGTTAGGCAGTATGTGGCATAATGAGGAGGGAGGGCCCAATAGATTTTAAAGATTACAGGTAGTCCTTGGCTTGCTGTGGGGCTCCCCTCAATGACTATTCTCCTGTAAGCCGGTTCTGATATAAATTGAACACCAATTTTTACAAATGTTTTCATTATGACTGTCTATTATTTTCACTACCTTTAAAAACCTAGGGAGACCTTGGACTGTAGAAGATATGAAAACAATAATAATTTATCATTTATCAAGAGTTCACGTGGGTGAGGGGGAGGGAGGGAAAAAAGAGGAGCTGATACCAAGGGCTTAAGTAGAAGGAAAATGTTTTGAAAATGATAATGGCAATAGATGTACAAATGTGCTTGATGCCATTGATGTGTGGATTGTTATAAGAGCTGTAAGAGTCACCAGTAAAATGATTTATATATAAAAAATCTAATCTTTACTTGATTTGGGTGTTGGCAACATTACACCTGAGAATGATAATATCAACAAAGTGTACATAACTTTGTACATATAAGTAAAATGAGATGTATATTAAAAATTCATACATAGTAATTAATTCACACATACACAGAAACAGGTAGTTTGGTTTTTTT
>NW_022109066.1:665590-687117 GCF_000313985.2 Echinops telfairi
ACCTCGTGATCGCATAGGCTGGTGTGCTTCTTCCATGTGGGCTTTGTTGCTTCTGAGCTTGATGGCCGCTTGTTTATGAAACTGGTGGTTTTAAGTAAAGTTCATTACTATCCAATAAATTCTAAATTGGGGATTACCTGTATTATTATTATTCCTAGCCAAGGTACCAACATTGCATGTTAGGCGAAATGTGGGCATCAATGTATGCTTACAAATATATTTTTAATTTTACCAAAAGGATTTTCTTTTGAGGGAAAGGATAAAATATATTCCTACAACAAAATTGTGTATTGTTTTCTTCTGTATGGTCTGAGTGTGTGTGCGAGCAAAATAGTTCTGTTAGTTCAGCGAGCTGTATATGTAACAAAAACAATATGAACTGAAAGTTTAATATGTCCCTGACCCAAGCAAATCATGGTGATGTCTCAAAGATAAATCAAATGTCCTTCTTAATTTCAATAAGTTTCTAATCTAATAAGGAAGATACGACATAGGCATTAGATAACTGTATTAAGTAGCTCTAACATAAAGCATAATGCAATAAATCCCATAAGAAGTATAAATAATCAAAAGAGATTAATTCTGCGATTTTATAAAATGAACATCGATTTGTAATTATGAGGACAATTTTCCATCAAAAGGCCAGGAAGGGTGAATTGTTTCAGCCAATCTATATTAAGTCTGTCCAAGATGATTATTTCTTGATGAATTTAATCTTACCATAAAAGAGCCACAAAAGTGATTTAATATTTTTCATTACCCTTTATCGACACAAGAACTTGCTCTTTGTATTAGAGTCTGAACATATTGCTACAACAACAGACAATAATTATAGGTTTGGATGGAGCAGACTACACCTATGGGTTGGAATTTGAAAGATTTCATTATCTACCACCAAAACATCTTTTCATCAATACCTTGGAGATAAATATTTAAACCCTTTCATGGCTTGAGATCCATATAGTAACCACCGATATGTTCCATTTCTGGGGTTTAGTAGTAATGTAGTAGGGGCTGCAGCACTCATGACTGAAGAAAAGGGCCTTATTCCACTAGTGCCAGCACCAAAGACCACTCAGATCCCACCAACTGTATCAAAATCCATATTACCTCAACAAAAAAGTTCAATATACTCGGTATTGATGAGCTGATGGGCTGATATTGGCCGTTTTGAATCAGACAGTCAAATGGTCTAAATGTTAAAAATGAGAAATTGAAGAAGAATGGTATCACATTCATCTGCAAAAAGCGCATTTCAAGATCTACACTGAAGTACAGCACTGTCAATGATAGAATATCACTAGAATTACAAAGAAGACCAGTTAATACGATGACTATTCAAATTTATACACCAACTATTAGTGCCAAAGATGTGGAAATGGAAGAATT
This sequence comes from Echinops telfairi, assembly GCF_000313985.2. NCBI lineage: Eukaryota > Metazoa > Chordata > Mammalia > Afrosoricida > Tenrecidae > Echinops > Echinops telfairi. Next base: position 666,980 of record NW_022109066.1, read on the forward strand.
TCTACCAACGTCTGCAGTAAGAAACTGATGAAACACACAACTGAGTTGCATTAATAGATAATCAGTGGTGATTAGAATGGAGAAGCGCAATATCATCAGCCCAACTCAAGGCCAGTGGCTGACTATGAAAGAGGTCATCAAACACGCATATGCAGGTGCAGGTTAAAGCTTAAGAAAATTAAAACAAGTCCACAAGAGCCAAAATATACTGTTGAGTACATTCCACCTGAATTCAGCGACCATCTCAAAAACAGATGTGATGCACGAAACCAGATGCGCTGTGGGATGACATCAGAAACATCATACATAAAGAAACCCCACATCATCAAAAAGACAAGACAAAAGACGTGATCAAAATACATGTCAGAAGAGGCTCTAAAACCCGTTCTTAATGCAGAGCAGCAGAGGCGAAAAGAGGAAATGATGAAGCAAAAGAGTTGAACAGAAGCTTTCAAAGAGCAGCTGCAGATACAAAATCATGCATTGTCATGAAACATACAAAGACACGAACTAGACAACAGACAGGGACGAGCACACATGGCATTTCTCAAGCTGAACGAACTGAAGAAAAATGCAAATCTCGAGTTGCAACGTAGAAAAATTCTATGGGGAACGTATCTAGCAACAGGGATACACAGTCATTATACCGGGGAAAAAACTGGATGACAGTCAACCATTTCAGGAAGTAGCATCTGATCAAGAACCAATGGTACTCAAGAAAGACGTGCTGGCGCACTGCAGTCATTGGCCAAAAACAAAACAAAGAAAGTGAAGGCTCCCGGAACTGAACTACGAACTGAGATATTTCAATAAGCCTGTGCAGTGCTGGGGCTGCTCGCTCGTCCAGGCCAAGACATTTGGAAGGAAGCTACTGGACGACTGATTGGAGGAAATCTATATCGGTGCCCATTCCAAAGAAAGGGGATCCAACAGAATGTGGAAATTATTGAACAGTATCATTAATATTGCAAGTAAAATTTAGCTGAAGATAATTCAGAAACAGTTGCAGCAGTACATCAACAGGGAGCTGCCAGAAATTCAAGCCAGATGTAAAGTAGGACATGCAATGAGGGATGTCATTGCTGATGTCCAATAGATCTTGACTGAAAGCAGAGACTCCTAGAAAGATATTGTCTTTTATTGCCTATGCAAAGCACTTGATTGTGTGCATTATAAGAAAGTCTTGATAACATAGTGAAAAACAGAAATTCAAGAACCCTTTAATGTTCTTATTCATGTCTTGTACCGAGAATAAGGGCTGACAAATTTTTGAGATGGAATAGCCAATCCTGTCCCTCAAAGCAATTTAAAAATTATTTAAGAGCCATAAATATATTTTTATGAACAAATGAAATTACCGTTATCTGAAAATCCTTACATTTTACTTCAGAGCCACATGTATGTATTGAAAGAGCTGCCGTTTGCCAACCCCTGACCTAGACCAAGAGGCAGTTGTTCGAACAGAATAAAGAGCTACTGTGTAGTTTAAAATCAGAAAAGGTGTGCTTTGGGGTGGTATCCTTTCACTATACTTGTCTATAAGCTAAGCAAGTAATCTGAGAAGCTAGACTATCAGAAAAAGGGTGTAGCCTCAGTACTGGAGGAATTATCATTAAGAACCTGCTATTTGTAGGAGACCCACGTGGCTTGATGAAAACAAGGAGGATTTGAAGGATTTGTGGATATGAAACAAAGACTACAGCTTTCCACAGGGATGACACCTCAACCAAAGGGCAGCACCACCCCCCACCCCCTGGCCTAGTAAATACATCGTCAGACATGGAGAAAAGATTGAAATGGTGAGGTACTGAGGTTTATTTTGATCCATAACCGAGGCCCACTGAAGCAGCATTCAGGATATAAAATGACATGTTCCATTGGGCAAATCTGCACAAGGTCTCACGTAAAAAGTGTTAAAAAGCAAAGCTATTATTTTGAAAACGGAAGTGTCTGTCTCTAAGCCACAGTATTTTCCATCGCTTCAATAAGCAAGTGAAAGGTGGTTGGTGAATGAGAACGTGAAGAGTTGATGTCTCTGAATTACGGTGTGGGCCAAGAGCACCGAACATGCCAGGGTCTGCCAGCAGGACAAGCAAACTTGTGTTGGAGAAGCTTAACCAGAACGCTCCTTCGAAGTAAGAATGGGGATGGCTTCCTCGCCTGTCCTGCGGACACATCACCAGAAGAGACCCGTCTCTGGAGAAGAACATCATGCTTGGGAAAACACAGGGGAAAAGTGTGAAAAAGAGGAGGCCTTCAGCAACGTGGACGGACCCAGGTGCAGCCCCAACGGCTCCAGCAGAATGGCAGCACAGGACTGGGCTGTCATACACTGTGTTGCGATGAATTGGAACAAACTCGACAACAAATATGATTGGATTTTGTCCCAAGCTATCATTTTTACCATTACTACCTTTCAAGTCTCTAGGTTTTCAGTTTTACTTACTTTCCTATTTGTTTATTCACCAAATATTTACAAGGCCTCTATCACCTGCCAAGTAAAATGCTGAAATCCAGGGGGTTGTGATTTAAAAAATAAAAACTCACAACCACTGTCCCCAAAGCGCTTAAAGAAGAAATGATGAGCAACAGACTCACTAAATGAGGAAGTTATCAATGATTTGTCTATCTTATAGCAAGAAAGTATTTTTCAAAAGAGAATCTGGTGGTACCTTAGACTGTTCCCAATATCCGCACAATCTAAGTGCGGGTCCAAGATTTTCATGGTGGGTTAAGTCCCTCCTCACTTTCCTCATTTCCTCATCAGCCACCAGTCTCCCACAGACCAATCTTGTCCAGATGGTCAGCAGTTACCTGGAAGTTACCACATTCAGGGCATTCCCTTATACATGTTGTCTCCCTCAAGTGTCTACCAGCCCTCAACGCCAACATCTACCATTCAAAGAGCACTTGTGATGTAATCAAGCATTTCACATCCATTATCTCATTTGGTCCTCACAACAACCCTGTAGAGTCGATGGCATCAACCACGTTTTACAAATAATTTTGTAAAAGTTACTAATACAAAAGGCTAAGATATCTCACTCCAAGTTGCAAAGCCAGAAAATGAGAGTGTCAGCAATCGAATCAATCGTTCACATCTTCTGACTAGATTGCCATTCCTTCCTCTCTTGTTCACCTGGTAAACTCCGACGCATGCTTCAGGTCTCAAATTAAATGTCACTTCTGTTAGCCAGTCCTTGATCGCCTGCCCACGGGAGGGTTCAGGTACTCCTTTGTGCTTGTGGTGCCAGTTACTTGCGTTTCTGTTACAAGCCATGTTACAGCGCGCTGTCACAATCTGTTGACTTGTCTGTCTTCCCAAGAGAACCTGTGAGCGCCTGCAGGCTGGCACTGTGTGCTAGCCGTCCTACAAAACCTCCACACTGAGCTGGATCCCAGCATGGAACGGGCATTTAATAAACATCTGTTGAGTGAGTGCATTAATGAATGCTCCCCAGCATGTTCCCCAAGGTTAAAAATCAAAGCTCTCAGGACACAATTTATCATTTACATCTCTTAACACAGTCATGTCAGGCCATCAGATGGCCTTGGTTTGAACTTTCTATCTATCTATCTATCTATCTATCTATCTATCTATCTATCTATCTATCTATCTATCTACACACACACACACACATACACACATATGAAGAACATCACGGTAATTCAATAACAGGGCCTGGGAATCCAGACTCTGGGCAATAGGGTCTTGCCTCTAAAAGCCCTTCTCCAGGAACTGAAGCCTAAACAGGCAGTGATGACAACTGACCACACCTTCAAGCAAGCTCTTTACTTGCAGGGTAATTAAACCCAGCACAGGAGGGTGAAGAGAGATTCTGAGGTCAGCATCTCAGATAGAAAGCTGAAAGGCAAAGGTAAGAGCAAGCATTTGCATGTATTTAGCCTCTAAATAAAGGGCACGCAAATCATGTGTAAATGACTCGCCCATGAGTCACAACGTGAATTTTTCTCGGGCTTCAGCTATTTTCACACTTTGTGCAGAACCTGTAGGCTCTCTTCATACCTGGGCTACAAGACGAAAGTGATGGGAGCATGTGATCAACGCAAAGTTCTCGACCTTCTAGAGAGCTGATGAAAACCATGGGTCCTCGCAGGACAAAGCAGCAAAAGCAAACCAAACTCACTGCAATCAGGTCCAATCAAAGTCAGGACGAACATGGAGGACGAGGCCTCACTAGGTTTCCGAGAGTGTAACTCTATATGGGAGTAGAAAGCCTTGTCTCTCTCCCAAGAAAAAACACCGAAATCCAAAATTCTGCCTACAAAAGACAGAGGCTCATGGACCCTCTCCCAACGTCGACTGGAGACCTTAATGGTTCCCAGGCCAGATGACAGACTCCTCTGAGATCACCTGAGCCACTCTCAAAGGGTTTGCATCAGAGAAGACGAAAGAGAAAGAAACCTGGTAATGGAATTCCATTCAGGACCAATGAGATTTTCTCTTGTGGTCAAGGTCCTGAGAGCAAACAATAATCCCAGGAAAGATCCCACTCAGGCAGATTCCATGCCTGAACAGATCATCTGTAATCTGGATTTGCAGGGGAGCAAGGCCCTAAGAGGAGCTCTGACAGTTTCATGAGTTAAGCACTGTGCCACCAACCACAAGGTCAGTGGTTCACACCTACCAGCTGCTCCTCGAAAGAATGATGAGGCTCTCTGCTCCCATCAAGATTTCCAGCCTCTCAAACCCTAGAAAGCAGTCCTATAATGTCACTGTGAGTCAAATTTGACTCAATAGCAGTGGAGCCCACAAATAATGAGGCTGTCTCCATTTCTACCACGATATGCAAATGCAGGTATAAACACACACCACAGAGTTACAAAACAGTCCCTCCAAGGACACCTCTCCAGGTGCACTGGCCATTGTCATGCCCTGTCAGTGTTGCGGGAGTGGGGGGGGGGGGTTTTGACAGGAAACCACATACAGCCCCCAAAGCTAGCATACTAGCCTGATCACAAGAGGTAGACTCTTTTGAAAGACAACACTCAGCATATCAGACAGCAGCAGGATAGCCAGGCAGAAGACTGCTGGGAGAAAATAGTTTTGGATCCAAAGGCAGTCGCAGGTGCTTGTTCCAATGGTCACCATGGCAAACCGACAAGAGGCTGCAGTACCTTGCACCATCTCTTACTCAATGTGGGTCCCCAAGAGGAGGGGCCCAGGGAGGCCTGGTTCATTTCCAGTTTTGTTCTCCCTAGCTCCTCTTCAAAGAGAACTAAGTAATTTGTAAATCCAAGCTCGTTCAAATAAGGAATGTGGACGGTTATGTGTTGGGCTGCTCCCCATAAATGCAGTAGTTCGAAACCACCAGCTGCTGTATGGAAGAGAGGACTTTCTACTCCCACAGAGTTACAGGCTCGGAAACTCAAAGGCAAGGTTCTACCCTGTCCTGTGGAGTGCTGCGAGTCCACATCGATGTGGAGATGGTGATGATGACAAAGGAGAAGCTGCTGGAATCCCCGCAAACAGGATGTGTGAGTGAAAAGGACAGAGCTTGTTGATTCCCAAGAAAGTGCCCTCACCACCTGCATCCCTGCCCACCACGCCCCTGTCACTCTTCCACACACATGCGAGGCAGCCAGCCTGGCCAGTCTCGCACGTACTTCAGTGAGAAAGGGGACCCTGCTACCTGGACAGGAAGGAGGGCTGAAATCTTCTGGAGAGATTACAGGTCTCATTACACACAAAAGGGCCAGGGTTGAGGCCAGTTTTTACTCAGCCTCCTCAGTTTACCCATCCATTCCCAATGGCTCCAGCTCTTTGTTTGGAAAAAGCACGGAAAATCAGAATCCAGATTGCAAGCAGGCTTCAGGAGAGAAATGAAACCCATCTCGGGAGCGCCCTCTAGTGTGCCTGCAGGGTCTAAGCCACAGGACGTCCCTGCACCTTTCCAGGAGGCCACCCCCCACCCCGCAGAGGCTCTTCCATTGGGGAAACAGACTAATAGTGGGAAGGGACGCATCAGCAACTGACACTCAAGGGCAAACTCCTCACCAATCCCAAGGCCAACATCTGCTGCAGGAGAGTCTGCACTGTTAAGACTGCCAAGCCCACGCCAGCCCCACCCATTCCTTACACACCAGGCAACAGGACAGAGAAGCGAGCAAACAGAAGGTGCCCAAGTGTGGAGCAGCAACAATGGAGTAAGAAAGCGCTGACGTTTGAGAAGAGCTAGAAGGCGAGAGGCTGAAAAGACTCAGAATCAAGTTCAGTGGAAAACCAGGCAAAGCTAAGGGGAAGGACAGACACAAATCAGTCTGGACAAAAGCTACAGTATCCTTCTCTCCTCCAACCCTCGGACCCCACACCCACCCTCGCAGACATCTAAGCACACAAAGGTGAGAAGTGGGCTGCCTCAAACCTGGCACATCTTTCCCCTTCTCCTGAGGGCTCCATGGGCACTGCCCTCCCTCGGACCCAGCCCCTGGATGCCCTGGAGCCCCCAGAGCAGCGGGGGGCTGAGGGAGAGGAAGGGAGAGAAAAGTGAACCAGAAGATAGAACTTGCCAAGCGAAGCCACTTACGCACAGTGCGGCCGGCAGCATTTCCATCCTACCTTTGCTGTCGCCATATCAGCCGGCTCCATGATCTCGGCTTGGCCTAAGAAGCAGCGGCCCCATCCAGAGAGAAAAGGCAGAGTCACAAACGGCCACCCAGGAAGGTCAAACCACCCTCTGGAAGGTTAGGGAAAACAAGAGCCTTATCTCAGCTACCAGGACCCCAGGATCCTCCTTTGTTGGGGGGACAGGAAAGAGCCTTGGGGTCCCCAGCAGGGGGAAGGGGGCCTGCCTATGTTCCCACAGAAGCCCACATCACATCACTTCAGGGGACACCTACTCTCTTCTGGCTCTAATTCCCCACAGGTAAATGGGGGGCTCACCAGGGCTCCCCCTGCTGGGAGAAAGGGTACAGAGATGGAGGCCCTGCCCTCCCATCAGCAGGCCAATTGGTACCCACAGGTCAGCAAGATGGAAGCAGCGAGTGGGAAGAAGCCAGCTGGCAGGGGCTGAGCGAGTGCTGGGGTAACGGGAAGGGAGCCATGGGGCTGGTGGGGTGGGTGTGAGAACCTCAAGAAGAAGGTGCAGGCACTCAGATGGAAGCAGGAAAGTGCTGTGCCCGGCGATGCGGGAGCCACAAAGGCGAGGCAGCACGGCAAGGTCGAGGATGCAGAGGGAGAGGAATTCACCCAGTGAAGGCACTCACCTTGCAATAACATTCAGACTGATTGAGGCCTACACAGGAGCCAGGAGCGGGCGGCTCACACCCCCGCCCACCCCCACCCCCCCAACGGCCCAATGCCACTCCCAGCCTCTGCTAAAGGTACATGAGAGCGGCCGACAGACCGGCTGGGTCTGCAGAGAGAGGCCCCTGCTCGCTTGGAGCAGCCTGATTGGAGGAGCAGGATGACTTCATCCAGCCCCATTCATCACTCTAGGTTTCCTGCCCAGCAGGGACAGGCCGCTCTGCTTGTAGGGAGAACAGCTTCCTCTCTGGCCTATTTCACTCAGGCAACTTGGGATCGGCTGTGTCCATCAAGGGCCACTAGGGGTAAGGGATGGATCAGAACACCCCTGGCAAGCTGATCGCATTCCTACTGTGTGTACTGGGTGGATTTGCTGGTGCTAGTCAGCATAAATCCAGCCCTCCAAGAAAACAGCAAGGAAGTGAGATTGTACACTCCCTACCAAAAAATTAAAATAAGGCCATTTAAAATCCCTAAGACTATTTCGCTCAGCCAGGATAAATATGTCAAACAAACAAACAAACAAACAAAACATGTCAGTGTTCTTCAGCACCTCTGAGTCATTTCCCCTTGTCCGCTTTCTCTCACTCTGCTAGCTCTTCCAGCATGCTAATCCAAACTTGCTGTTAAGGACATTGATTCCTTCGTGATTATGGCTTCAGATCCCCACAACATTACAGGTGGGTGGGACTTTAAAGCTTCAGTTCCATTTTACAGATCAGACAACTAAAGTCTAGGAAAAAAGAAAGGGCCAAATCAAGCCCTCCACTCTCCCAGGGCTAGTTCTCCAATTCCACACCCTTTTCCCCCCTAGCCTTTCCCCACCCCTCTCTCAATACAATCCCAAATGCACAGAAACGTCCCACAAAGCGAAGATTAAACAGAGAAATCAAAATGCAGAAGACTGTTTTTGAAGCCAACGATGACCGTGTGATACTCATCCATTCCCACCTAGTTCTCCTCTCCTTTTCTATTATCCTGCGTCAGTTTGCACTAGATTTCACAGGGCTGCACATTCAGGGGGGCCATCACAGACAAGGAGAGTTTTCACGTAGCACCAATCCTGCTAGCTTTGTGCATTGTTCATGTTATCAAGAGGGACTGGTCTCTCAAGAAGGACATCATTCTTGGTAGAGGGTCGACGAAAAAGAAAGGGCCCTCAATGAGATACACTGACAACAGGTTCAAGCATAGTAATTGTGAGGATGGCACAGGAACAGGCAGTGTTTTGTTTTATTGTACAGTCACTATGAGTTGGAAATGATGTGATGGCACTTAACAATGACATTAATAGGTCTAGTTTAATTAATGGCAGGAAAATAGTAATAGCAACTTTCACTTACCCATGAAAACCTAACCCACTGCCATTGAACCCATTCTGACTTACAGAAATTCTAAAGGACAGAGCTCAACGGCTCCATGGAGGTTCTGAGGCTGTACATCTTTACAGGAGCAGACCACCTCATTTTTCTCCTGAGAAGTGCCTGGTGAGTTTGAACCTCTGACCTCAGGGTTAGTAGATCAACATTAATCCATTATGCATATTCACACAGAGTGCCATAGTTTTCATATCCATTGAGTTACTTGATGCATAAACAGGACATTGTTGGCTCCATTTTAAATATTATGAGACCATGATTCAGAATTTAATTAACTTGTTCAAGGTCACATCATTATTAGAACAGAATTGGGGCTTAAACCCATGTTTACTGATGTCAAATCCCTTTCTAGGAAATAGCATTACACTGAACATTCCACATCTTCACTTCTTTCTTCCCCAATCTGTCCCCCAACTCCTACTCTCCATTACTCTAAACTCAGAGACTTTAACGTCTCAATTGGTTTGATATTTTCCTTTGAGCTCTATGTACTTGGAAGAAGAAAACATGTATTGAAATGCATTATTAAGTATTAGGGAAATATTCCTAGGAATAGTCAAAAGTGTGTACATTTAAACCTATATACAATGAAACCTGCTTTTTAAAAGAATTAAAGGTACACTCATTTCATCTACTTAAGCAGAAAAGTGGACCAAAGTACTTTATGGAATTTGTCAACCACCAAGGTTAAAATTAAGGAGGAAAAATAAATGGCTATGTATCCTCATGTCATGTTCTTTTCCATACAGTCCAGTTCTTCCAATTATTTGTTCAACATACAGGTTAGATAAGTAAAGGATACCACCTGACACAGACATTTCCAATTTTGAAGAATTCAGCATCCCCTTGTTTGGATTGAATGGCTGCCTCTTGATCCATGTAGATTCTGCATAAGCACAACTAGTATGGATGGTTTTTTGTTGCCATCAAGTTGGCTCTAACTCACAGAGACACGATATACAACTTTCTGAAACGTTAACTGGCCCTGTGCCTTCTTCACAACCATGGGTCTGCTTGAATACACTGGTGAAGTCACTGTGATGGTGTCTTCCAAAGTATGGGCTCATCTTTCAGCACCACAACAAATTATACTCTGTTGCAACACAGGGTTTTCATTGACTAGTTTTCATAACTCAATGCCTGGGCGTTTTCCTAGTCTATCTTAAGTTTAAGGAATCCTGGTGGCACTTCTGGGCAGGCTGTGGACTGCTAACGGAAAGGTCAGCATTTACAACAAGCAGCCACTCATCAGGAGAAAAAAGAGACTATTTGCTCCCACAAAGATTTACAACCTTAGAAACCGTATAATGGGTCACTCTGAGGTAGAATTGACTCAATAGCAGTGGGTTTGCTTTGTTGTTTGGTCTTAGTCTAAAAGCTTCATGGCAACCTAGTTGGTATTTGAAATGTTGGTGGAAATACTGCCCAGCCTCTAGCTACCAGGGTAGTGAGTTCAATTAAGTGCTGAAAATGTTCCTTCGAAAGGAGGAGGAGGAGACATTGACTCACTTCCTTTGGACACCTCATCAATAAAGAACAATTGTTAGTACAGGACAGGACATTCAGTAAAGAAGAGGATCCCCGGAAATGACGGAAACCTTCGCTGAGACCGGGGACTACAATCACTGCAGCAATGGGCTTGAGCACACGCACCGTCATGAAGACGCAGACTGGACACTCTCCGCGTGCTCTACCCAAGGCCACTGTGAAGCAGAGCAGACTGAGTGGCAACTAACCTTCCGACCCCGGGGAGTACCGCTTCGCCCTGCATTAGTTCCTCTTACTAACTCCAGGAGGAAGAGAAAGAAGTGGCCAGACAGGTGAATCCTGAGCGCTGCTACCTGCCAGAAAGAATGGGAGCTAAATCATTCCCGAGAAGACAGATCTTTCTTCTATGCATTTGCTTTTGGGTTTCATTGGTATGGTAAAATACAGAAACAAAACCTGCCATTTTAACAATGTATTCACTTCAATGACCTTAATTGCAATCACAAAGTCATACAACCATTTCCACTATGGATTCCCCCAAACTTTTCATCACCACAAACAAAAATTCTATCTCCATTAAATAGTAGCTTGTTATTCTTCCCTCTCCTAGCCCCTGGTAAGCACTAATATACATTCTGTCTCCATGTAGATATTTCATACAAGTGGAATCAGACAATTATACATATAAAATTAAATTCCAGAAGTTCTATCTCCTACAATCTCAGCTCATTCCATTTTGCATAGTGTGTTAGTCTGGGTAGACTAGAGAAACAAGTCCAGAGACATGCATATGTGTAAGAGAGAACTTTATATCAAAGAGCAATTGTACATCAAAAAAGCATCCCAGCCCAGTCCAGATCAAGTCCATAAGTCCAATATTAGCCCATATGGTGATCCTAGTCTATAAATTTCTCATGCAGCCATACAATGATGCTGAATTCAGGAAGATCACAAGCCAGTGGGTGGAAAGTCTTGTCGATCCAGTGGTGGTGGAAGCATCTCAGTGCTGGCGTGGTCTCCACATGGCTCCTCCAGTTCCAGGGCTCTGGCTGCATCCATTTAGCTCCATGTGGCTTGTCAGCAGGACGACAAGCAGAGTGTCTCTCGCCTCCAGGGAGGAATAAGAGAAGGCCATGGCCACACGGAGGCCTTATTGGCTATGGCCTGATTGATAGGCTGGACTCCACCCCTTCGCAAGTTGACAGGAGGTTATGTAACTACCATACATAGTATTTATTGAAAATGAGCAAGAAATTCCTCTTTGTGATATTATTCTTTTCTCCAGTGCAGTTTTTGGTACCAATTACTTACCCTAGGCATTGGTATCTAACTCCTTGATCATGATTATTATGAACCAAGTTAAGTGGGTTGGTGGGGGGAAATCCCTGGTTAGAATGCATTTTCTTTGGCAAGGGAGTAGTTGAAGGAGTTATGTGAGACTAGCACCCAGGTATTCTGAGAGGTTTACACGAGACACTGCAACTGCATCTTTAAGAAGAGCTGCTTCTTAATAGGTGAAGCTTCCAGGAAACCATGTGAGGCTGCTTCTAACCCTGGTCAATTAAACTCCCTCTGCTGTCTTTCTGTTCTGTCTTCCAAAAACTTGCTGCCATCGAGTTGTTTTCCATTTACATATGGGTAGGCTAACTGCAAGGTCAGCTGTTTGAAACCATTGGTGGCTCCACAGGAGAAAGATGAAGCTTTCTGCTCCTGTAAATAATTGCAGTCTCAGAAACCCACAGGAGCACTTCTATTCTGTCCTGTAGTGTATCTGTGAGTTGTAATTGCCTTAATGGTAGTGAGGCTAGTTATCTGGTTTGCTGCATTCTGGAACATGTACTTCTCTGAAGACTGGACCAGATCACAATTTGGTGATCACACAGCATCTTATTTGTTTGTTTACAGCCAGATTTCACCATCCTGGTATTACAAATGTGGATCAGATTCCTTTTGGTAAAAACTCTTATTTCGGGGAGGGGGGGCTGGGGGGGGGAAGAGAAAAATGAGGAGCTGATTCCAAGAGCCCAAGAGCAAATGTTTTGAGAATGATGAGGGCAACAAATGTATAAGTGTGCTTTACACAACTGACGTATGTATGGATTGTGATAAAAGTTGTATGAGCCCCAAATAAAATGATTTTTTTTTTAAAAAAGCTCTTATTTCTAGAGTCTGTGCTAGGTGTAGCAGGAGCCCTGGTGGTGCAGTAATTATGTTTACGTGTTGGGCTGCAATCCGCAGAGTCAGCACTTCGAAACCAGCAGCAGCTCCGCTTGGGGAAAGACTGGGCTTTCTACTTCTGCAATAGTTGCAGTTTTGGAAACCCACAAGGAGTCAGGATGGCAGTGAATTTGGTTTGGGTTTGGTGCTAAGTGTAAACTGAGAAATAGAGAGGAGTAACGGAACAACAGCACACTAGTTAGAAATAAGGAAGATGCTGGGAGGTCACTTTCTCCATATGCCCAAAATGAAAGTTTTCTTTAAAGGGAAGAGATAGAAGGAGGAAAGGAGGAGGAGAGGAGAGTGAAGTTTTGTGTGTGTGTGTGTGTGTGTGTCTGCCTGACTGATTGGAAGGTGACTTCACACCTTTTTACTTGTTAACCATCAACTCTCTCTTTAGAAAGGTGGTTGACAGTGGTGGTGAGAGCATGCCTCTCAAATCAGATGGCATAAGTGTAAATTCTGACTCTACCACTCACCATCTGGTAGCCTCTCTGTGCCCACCCTGGCCCATTTCCTCATCTGTAAAACAGGGATATGAATACTAGTCAACTCATAGGCTAATATGCAAATACTAGGTCCTTGTTGTGAATTGTTTTAAGTCTCCTAAAAGATACGTAGTAACTACCAGATTCGGTGAATATTAATTCATCTGGAAATAGTGTGAGTTTGCAGGTGTTAGTTAAACTTAGTCCGGGAGGTCATACTGGCACAAACCCCCAAACAATCAGAATCCACTGCCATCAAGTCCGTCTCAGCTCACAATGCCTCAGAGGCTGTAAATCTGTATGTGAGCAACCAGCCTCGTCTTCTTCCCATTGAACAGATGGTGGGTTTGAACAGCTAACCTTGTAGTTAACAGTCCAACTTTCCAGAGTCTTCAAGCTGTTAAAGGATTAGCTCCACTGAAACTTACAAGGCTAATGAAAATGTGAAAGGGGTTTATATCAGATATGGAGAAATTGCTAATGTTGTGGATTGAGGACCAAACACAAAAAACAAATCTCTCTCAGCATGTTGACAATCACAGCTGAGGCTCAAAGCTTGTTTGAGATGCTTAAAGAAAAAGCAGGACCAGACTATAACAAAGTATTCACACAACATCAAAATCACATATGACCCTATGTCAAAAAATGGATCATGGACCTTAAGTGGCACATTACTGTAATTCTTAATCTTATCATTCCATGGTTCACCTTCTATCCAGGTGATCTCTCATCCCAAAATATCATGGTGAAGGTATACTGGGCAGAAGGAAAACCCAAATACTGTTATATAAATATATATAACTTAATCAAAATTAAAAACTTTTGTGTATCAAAGGATTTTTTTTCAATCAAAGTAAAGAGACATCCTACAGAATGGGACAAAATATTTTGGAATCACCTATCTGCCAAGGATTTACGATCCAGATTATATAAAGAATTCTTACAATTAAAAAACAACAGGACAAACAACCCGATCAAAAAAGTGGGGAAAGGACCTACATAAAAGGACACTTCTCAAAAGAACAAAAGCACATACCAATAAGCAAATAGAAGCTATGAAACATATTCATCCTGAAGGAAATGTGCATCAAAACCACAAGGAGGAACTCCTTCATGGCCACTAAAATGCTAGTGCCCGAAAAAAAGAAAATGAGAAAGGTGGAGAAATTAGACACACAATCATGGCTAACGGAAATGCAAAACTGGGTTAGCCACTGTGGAAAACGGGGGCTGTTCCTAAAAAAATTAAACATAGAACTGTCATAGGATCCAGTTATTCTCCTAATTATATACTCAAAAGCACTAAAACCTGAGATTCAACCGGATACCCCATGTTCACCGCAGCAACATGCACAACAGTCAAAAGGTAGAAACAATCTAAGTGTTTACCTGCAGATGTGTGCATAAGTAAAATGAAGCCAAAATATGCAGTCTTTGATGATGCCATCGGTTAAACATGGACTGCTAACTGGAAAAGTGGCAGTCTGAACCCACTCGCCACTTGAAAGGAGGAAGATGAAGCCTATCTGCTTCGATAAAGATTTCCAGCCTCAGAAACTCCATGGTGCAATTCTACTCTGTCCGATGAGGTATCCATGAGTGGAAAGATCGATATATCCCGTGGGATATTATTCACTCATCAAAAGAGAGAAAATTCTGATGTAACATGATATGAAGTTAAGTTCTATGAAAAGGATGAACCTTGAAAACATTACACTGAGTAAAATAAGTCAGATTGCATGGTCTCATTTATATGAAATAGCTAAAAGAAGCACACACACAAAGATCAATCCATCAGTGGTCACTAGGGACAAGTGGGAAGGGAAGATATGGCCGTGTTGCTTACGGGGCGCTGGCCTGTGAGGGTGATAGGAATCTAGAAACAGACAGTGGTCATGGTTGCACAGCAGGGTCAACACAGTACCAGTGGATTGTACACATGAACGTGGTCAAAAATGGCAAATATTTCGTTATATACACCTGTAACAAAAAGTTCATCTACAGATACACTTGTCCACATGGAAATCAAATTGGTTACATCTATGAAAAGAGACGATGGAGAAACTCAATGTCAGCAGCCAAAACCAGGTCAGGGGTTGCCTGGAACAAAACATCAATTGCATATGTAAGTTGAGGCTGAAGCTAAAGAAAATTAAAACAAGTCCGTGAGAGCAAAAATACGACCTTGAGTTTATCCCACCTGTATTTTGAGAACATCCCATGAACACTAGACACCTTGAACACTAATGATAGAAGTTGATGAGCTCTGGAATGTCATCAAAAACATAATACAAAAAAGGTATGAAAAACACAGGAAAGAAAAGATCAAAGTGATTGTCAGAGACTCCAACTTGCTCTAAATCATAGAGTAGCTAAGACAAAAGGAATAAACTATAAAGTTAAAGAGCTGAACTGGAAATGTCAAAGGGCAGCTCAAGAAGACAAAGTAAGATATTATAAGGAAATGTGAAAAGACCTAGAGTTAGGAAACCAAAAAGAACACACTCAGCTTTTCTTGGACTCTGAAAGAACTACAACAACAACAAAACTTCAAGCCTGAAGTGGTAATATTTAAAGATTTTTATGGGTAAAATATTAGCTGATTCAGGTAGATGGAAAGAATACACAATGCCACTGTGCCAAAATGAACCAGTCAATATTTCAGGAGGTAGCATATGAGTAAGAACCAACATCAATGCCAGAAATTTTGGAAGACAGCTGGGCAACTAACTGGAAGAGATCCATATTTGTACCCATTCCAAAAGAGGTGACCCAACAGAATATCTAAATTATAGAACAATGTCATTAATAACACATGCAAGTAAAATTTTGCTGAGGATCATCCAACAACACATTGGCAGGGAGCTGCCAGATGTTCAGGCTGAATTCAAATGGGGGTAGGGGAATATGGGATATCATTGCAGATGTCAGACGCATCTTGGCTGAAAGCGAGAATACTAGAAGATGTTTACTTGTTTTGTGTTATATTGAGTACGCCAAGGCTTTCAACTGTATGGATCATAATAAGTTTATGAATAGCTTTGAGAAAATGCGAATTCTAGAACACTATAGTGTGCTCATGTGGAACCAGTTCATGGATTAAAGAGGCAGTGTGGGAACAGAACCAGGGCATCCTACGTGGTTTAAATCAGGAGAGGTGCATATCATACTTATTCAATCTGTATGCTAAGCAAATAATCGGAGAATGTGGCTTATCTGAAGAAGAACTCAGTTTCAGGATTGGAGGAAGGCTTATTAACAATCTGTTAATAATCTGCTTAAAGTGAGGAGGTCTTGAAGTACTTGCTGATGAAGATCAAGGATTGCCGCCAACTCAATATAGAGAAATCCGCACAACTGGAGCAACAGATACCATCAGGATAAGTGGAAAAAGGGTTGAAGTTGTCAAGGCTTTTGACTTGCTTGGCTATACAATCAATGCCCATGGAAGCAGCAGTTAAGAGATCAAAGACATCTTACATTGGGTAAATCTTCTACACAAGAACTCTTTAAAGCATTGAAAAGCAAGGAAGTTCTTTTGAGGAGAAGGTAATCCTGACACAGGCCACAGTAGTTTCAGTTGCCTCATATGCATGTGAAAGTTGGGCACTGAGTGAGAAAGACGTAAGTAAGACCTGATGCTTTTGGATTATGGTGCTGGTGGGGAACACTGAAAGGACGTGGAATGCCAAAAAACCAAACATTTGTCTTCAAAGAGCTACAGCCAGAATGCTCCTTAGAAGTAAGGATGGTGACATTTATTTTATTTCACTTATTTTTTTTAGAATGGTAACATCTCATTTGACATCCACTGGACATGTTATCAGGAAAGACCAGTTCTTGGAGAAAGACAGCATGCTTCATAAAGCAGAGGGACTGTGAGAAGGAGGAAGGCCCTCGGCAAGATGGACTGACACAATGGCTGCAACAGTGGGATCAAACATTACGAACTGTGAGGATGGCGCAGGACCCAGTGAGGTTTCCTTCGGTTGTACATCGAGTCATTATGAGTTGGAACTGACGAGGCAGCACCTAACGACAACATCTGAGTCCCTTAGGATAAAATACAGATAGGCAAAGTGGAAACCTACCATCCAGAGCTGCCAGCAATTCCCGAGAAACGATAAGCAACAAGTGATAAGACCTTAACATCCACCTCTAGAATTGCATAGGGTAGTAAGCACAGTAGTTAAAATCTACTACCAAATTGCCTGAATTCAAATTCCAGCCTCATGTAATTGCCACATGATTTTGTGCAAGTAAAATGACTATCAATTAAAAATGTCTACTATTGCCCATAATCCAGGACAAAGTGTAGGTATCAGCACACACGCACACACACACACACACACACCATATCCCTAGGCCTGGATCATTCCAGTGTCCCCAGGGGGCATGAACATCCACTTGGGCAAACAGTGCTGTAAATGATCTGGATTTGGTGCAAATGTAAAGCTAGCACTGGTCTGGTTCCACTACTCCTTCCCCTCCCTGCATCTCTGTAAACCCAGGCACACCAAGTCCAGCAATGATACATTTATGAAGGTGCTTCCAAACTGGAAAGGGTCTTAAATGTATCAGGCAGCCAAATCCCCCTTCCATCTCCCCCACCACCCCAACCCACAGTGGAGGTTTATTCCTTTGCCTGTACCAATCTTCACAGTTCTATAGCAGTTTCAGAAGTCTTCCACACATATCACATAGAGGTTCAGTGTGAGCAAGCATGGGCAACTACAGGGTTACCTAATCAGCAAGAATTGAAAAAAAGAAGTCACTGATGTTGCCTGACATTTTCATGGAGATGGTCAATGGGAGCCAGACATATTGTCGTCTTGCCACCAGAACACTCAAGTCACCTGAGAGGCAAGTGCTGGTAGAAGTTAAAGTGGGAGATGAAGGGATGGTCCAAATGACATTGGTTCATCACAGGAGGCAGGGCACCTGGGAGACCTTCCAGTGACAAGTGACCAAGTTAAGAAAGCTAGTATTAGGTAGGAGAAAGACTATGGTCACGGATCCATGAACAGTTCCATCAGAAGTGGTGGCCTCAGGGACCCCTGTACTATTGTCATTTTCACGATATTAAGTCTGCTTATCTATGAGCAGGGGATACTCTTCCCATGTATATACGTCCTTTTTAGTTTCTTGTAATGTTCTGTCATTTTCTCTGTATAGTTCATTTCTTTCTTTAGTTAAGTTTATTCCTGGGTATTTCATCTTTTGTATGGTTATTAATAAATAGTATTGCTTTCTTAATGTCTTTTCCATAGTTTTCTTTGCTGGCATACAGGAATCCAATTGATTTTTGTTTATTAACTTTGTATCCTGCTACCTTGCTGGATTCCTCAATCATTTCCAATAGGCTTTATATGGAGACTTTGTGTTTCCTATATATAGGGCCATATTATCTGGGAGTAAGGGACTTCTTTACCTATTTGTATTCCCTCCATTTACTTTTGTTCTCTGATGGCTCTCGCTAAAACTTCCAGCACAATATTAACCTATTGTTTATGATCCAGAAGAGTCGAGCAGTTCTAAGTGTTCACGCCTTTGATCCTAAAGGCAATTATTTTTTTTTTTAAAAAGACAAGTCTTTAATGAAGCCAAATCAATAAATTAGGAGCTTCACAAGTCCAACCCTGAATCCTCTTTACTCACTCAACTATCATACACACATAAAGAATGACTCAACAGGGGTGGCTATTTCCTAGTGTGGGAGTTGTGCCCACACACACTCTCTATTTCCCAACCATTCATCTCAGCCCCTGGCCTTTTTCCCCTTTCTTAATCTAAATTTTAATCCCTTGTTGTCGTAGTTGTTGTTGTTGTGAAGTTACACAACAAAACAAACATGAATTTAACAGTTTCTACATCTCCAAGTTGAGACACCGATTACATTCTTTGAGTAAGACAAACCAAACTTCTGTGCCCTCTGAGGTTTCCATCAAAGGTTTCCTGTTGCTGTTGCC
This sequence comes from Echinops telfairi, assembly GCF_000313985.2. Classification (NCBI taxonomy): domain Eukaryota; kingdom Metazoa; phylum Chordata; class Mammalia; order Afrosoricida; family Tenrecidae; genus Echinops; species Echinops telfairi. The sequence goes on from NW_022109066.1 coordinate 685,788, forward strand.
AATTTGTTCACTACACAGTTCTTAAAAGAACATATGCTCGACCGACTATCTTTGACTAGCTAAGCTAACTTACTGTTCAATTTTAAGATAATTGATTACAGGATAGAATTTGGGTTTAAGGTTTAAAGATTATCTCAGACAATAGTTTCAGGGAGCCATTCACCCTCCATGGCTGTAGGGTACATGAGAATTATAACTTCTGTTCTGCATTTTCCCCTTTTGATCCAGATTATTCTATGGAATCTTTAATCAAAATATTCAGTAATGATAGCTAGGCACCATGTAGTTCTGGTCTTATAGCAAAAAAGGCAGTTATTTATGGCAATGGTTAGCCAAACATTTCATTTCTTGCTCCAGAAATTCTTGACTCTCCTTATCTCTGTTGCTCCAAGTGAATGGAGACAACTGTTATGCCTGATGGCTGTGTGCAAGCTTCTAAGACCCTGGGGACTACGCAATGAAATAGGAAGTAGAACAGAAGCACACAACATGTTATTAGGCTCATTAACTGGAATGTCACAAGAAACTATGACCCAAACCAAGGAACCAAATCACATGAGGTGTTTGGTTGTACATAAGCAGCCCCTGCAACTCCTGGTTGTTGTTGTTGGTTTTGTCATTGATATAAGTATTTGAGGGGCTTCAAAAAACTCATGGAAAGATTCCATTGTGTTTTAATTTCATTTTTCATGAACTTTTTGATGCCCCTTCATATCTATCACAGGACTTTCAAACTCAACTTTGTTACATGTCCAATTTTTAGACTTCAAATACAATAATCAGCTATTCGCTCTACTCTTAATCAATGCATTTTTTCCATCACCATTAATCCCTTCTTTCCCCCTTCTTTCCTGCCTGGGTAAGCACCAATAAACTTTGGTCTCTATACATTTGCCTTTTTTAAAATCTTTTTATGTAAGTGAGGTCATGCAATAATGGTTCTTTTGTGATTAATTTATTTTGCTCAACATAATATCTTCAAGCCCCGTCCATACTGTATCAAGACTTAATTTCTCCTACTGGTTGAGTAGAATCCTACTGTATGTATGGACCACGTTCGGCTTCTCCATTAATCTAGTAATGGCCACTTAAATCCTTGGACCATTTTAAACTAGAGTGGCAACGGTTTCTTATCATCTCAGTGGAAAAGTTTCACTTTCAGACAAAGGAGAACTGTGGAATCGATGGGAGTGGAAGGGACAGAGCTCAGTAGTAATTGCTTGTAGCTCACAGGCAGGAGGGTAGGAAGAAAAGACTGGAAAGTTGATGACAGACAAGATAGAATGATTACTTTAATTGCACATCTTTCTCCTTGATGCAGAATGGTGAT
>NW_022109066.1:688534-689838 GCF_000313985.2 Echinops telfairi
GAATAGACTTCGGAATCGGTGGGCAGGGCCTGGCACGTTACCAGACCCAACTGGGAAACATTCATAAGGGTCAGCAGACAGACCTGGAACTATTTATAGGCTTTTTTGGTTTTGTTTTCCTTCTTCCTCATGTTGATCCATATAAGATAGGCAGGATAAACAATCCCAAGGAGAAAACAATGGGGCCGATGACTCCGAGGGGACATGGAAGAGAAGTAGGTGGGGGAAAGGGAGGGGGAGCCAACAAACCCAGGGACAAGGGAACAATAAGAGATCTAAAATCAATGATGTAGGTGTAGAATGCCTGATGGGTTTTGATCAAGTGCACTGTAGCCAAGAGAAATTACTGAGAGTTGAATGAAGGTTGAACATGATAGTGGGACAGGAGGAAAGTAAAAAGAAATAGAAGAACTAGCAGGCAAAAAACATGTGTAGAGGTAATAAATATAGGCAGGTACATATGTAAATATATTAATATATATGATAGGTATATAGGTCTATGTGCATATATTTAAATGTTAAGTATTAAGGTAGCAAACAAACATTGGGTCTCTACTCAAGTACTCCCTCAATTCAAGAACACTTTGTTCTAATAACCTGGCATTCTGTGATGCTCAACTTCCCAACACCACCACTGTAGACAAAATGGGTGCACAAGCAACTGTGGTGAAGAAAGCTTATGGTGCTCAGCTATTAAAAGATATAGTGCCCGGGGTCTTAAAGGCTTGAAGTTAAACAAGTAGCCATCTAGCAGGGAAGCAACAAAGCCCACTTGGAAGAAGCACACCAGTCCGTGTGATCATGAGGTGTCGATAGGATCAGGTATCAGGCATCAGAAGAACCAAAACAAACAGATATATCGATGCAAAAGATGGGAGTCAGAGTAGAGACCCAAAGCCCAGCTGTAGACAATTGATCATTCCCTCACAAAAGGGTCAAAAGGAAGGAACAAGTCAGCCAGGGAGCATACAGCAAAGCACCGACAGAACACACAACATTCCTCTAGTTCTTTAATGATCCCCCCCCTCCCCTATCATGACCCCAGTTGTACCTTACAAATCCTGCTAGACTGGAGCATGTACACTGATAAGAGCTCTCAACACACGTAATCCAGGACAGGTAAACCCCTCAGTTATGGGAGTAGTGATACCATGAAGATAGGGAGAAGGGGGAGGGGAGAACTGGGGAACCAATTGCAATGATCGATGTATTACTTTCCCCTCCCCAAGGAGGAGGGGACTAAAGAACAGAAATGTGGGTGAAAGAAGGCAGTGGATGGTGTAAGATATAAAAACAATAAATTG
>NW_022109066.1:701911-703801 GCF_000313985.2 Echinops telfairi
GTGTGGCTATCTGCTCCTAAAAAATTGGAAAAAATCAAACAAAAAAGTCTACCACCATTGAGTCAATTCCAACTCATATAGAGTTTCTGAGACTGCAAATCGTTATGGAACCAGAGAGCCTCATCTTTCTCCTATGAAGTTGTGGGTGAGTTTGAATTGCATTGCCAACCCGGCATTTAGCAGCCAACGCCTTGCCCCGAGGGGCACCAGGGCACCTTTCTAAAAGGTCACAGCCTGGAGAAGCTTCTGCAGCACAGTTCTGCTCTGTCACCCGGCAGTGTTATGAGTGGGAGTCAATTCAGTGGCAACCAGGGTGGGAGAGTTAACGTTTATTGTGCCCACCTGGCCAATGAACACGTGCGGGATTAGTTGAAGGGCGGAGAGATAAATGGCTTGGCGAGCCTCGCCTTTCTGGCTCTTTGATCATCGGACAGGTGAGGCTGCCTTGCTTGTGCTCTGCCTCAATTTGCAAGCTACACTACCCATGGGACACCTAACTCCGTGGACTGTGTCACATAATTTGAGTGTCCTTCAAGACCTGCTTCGCCACACTACTGGAATTTACATCTCTTGAGCTGGGGACTGTCGAACCCTGTCATCTGGCTGACTGTTGGTGACCTGCCTTGCTGTTTGCTGCCTGTGCCCAGATAGCCTGAATTGCTCTACAGAGGACTACCTGGTGGCCCTCAAGACTTGAAGGACTGTCAGTGTCTCACAACTCTCTCAAGGGACTGAATTGCACTGAGCCATTTGTACTGCTTTATAATTTAACGGTTCATTTCTTATGTTATATATCTATCTGTATAAATACATATAGAATTATTAGTATTCTGGGTTTGTTTCTCTAGAGAACCCTGTCTAACACACAGGGCTTTGAAGCAGTTTGAACAGGTTCAGTCATGGCTGATGAAGCAAAACAGGAACAGACCAGAATTTGCACAATGTGGTGCCTGGAATGAAAACAAGTAGGAGAAACTATGAGTCATGACTCTAGAATGGGCGACTTAGAAGAGACATAGATAGCCTTTTCAGGAGCCTGATGCAAGTGATGAGATTACTGTGAAAGCTCCACAAAGCACGACACACATTCGAAGCAGCGCAATCAGCTCCCATTTTTGAGCAGAGCATCACTGTTTCTGACTCTGCCAGGCAAGATTCCACTGCTATGGAATCTGGCTGCTGCCCTTGTTTTTAATCGAGTGTCAACCCATGATTTTCCTCCTCCCAGTTATCATTCTAAGCAACCACATTTTTGCAAACTTCAATCCATTGTGGTTTTTCATCATAGCCAATGATAAAACCAAGTAAATCCAGCTTGAAACTCTGAGGTCAACTAAAATCAACTATGATTTCCCTCTGAGCAAAGTAGCAATGAGTAAATAAGTCGATGACATGAAGATCCTGCCATCACTGCCCAGTGCACTGCCCATCGAATGGGCCCAGAGAGGCTGTGTGAGTCTGACGACTGACTGTTAGGGTTTAGATCTCAGCACTTGCCCCAAGTTGGGACTTCACAGACCAACACCCAAGGGCACCAGAGAAACTCTTAATTGGGTTGGAAACATATTAGAGGAAGGATTAGGTGCAGAGTGTAAGAGTTTGTTCTGAGCTGAGGCTGAGTGATTAATTAGTGCCCTGGGGACCACTTGTTCCCTCCTGGAAAAGAAACTCACTGGCTTCATTCAGAAGGGCAAGGCGAACAGACACTGCAGAGCAACCACAGGAAGTACACTTCTGACTAAAGCCCTCTCCAGTGCCACAAAACAATATCCACATCCACCGAGAGGTGATGAAGGGGCTGTGAATGGGTGAGGTGTGTGAAGAGAGGGCAGCAGAGACCTAGAGCAGTGGTTCTCAACCTGTGGGTCGTGACCCCTTTGGGGATGGAAT
>NW_022109066.1:704838-708215 GCF_000313985.2 Echinops telfairi
TTGCCATTTAAAATGCTGAGGATTAGAGATGTCCTACTCTTCTGCCTAAGGAACCCTGGTGGTGCTGTCGGGAAGCTCTGAACTGCTAACTTCAAGGTCAGGGGTTCCAAGGTCAGCTGCTCCATAGAGAAGGATGAGGCTGTCTGCTCTTACAAAGATTTACAACCTCAAGAAACTCTATACAGGGTCCCTATGAGTCGAAATGGACTTGCTGGCAGTGTGTACCCCTCTTGCCTAGAGCAGAAAGCCCCTTTATGATACACCCTATCGTTTTTACTGTAACTCCTTAATGGAGAAGACAGTGCATCACTCTGTAGTCTGTTCCCCTGCAGGACAGCTCTCGGCACCAAAAAGTCCTTCCTTATCTTGTGCTGAAATCCTTGTATCCTTCTCATCCGAGCACTTAGGTCTTCTCATATTCAAGGAGTGTGGTTGTCATCCTGGTATCTTCTCCTGTTTCAGTCTAAACCCCCTTCCTTCACCAACCTTCTTAATGATATAGTTGCAATCCAGACCACTCTTCTCTGAATGAATCTATCAATATCTGTCTGCAAAGAACCAGGAAAACAAACCAGGCACAGTCAGACTAGTGCAGACTACAGTGAGGATTTCGTTCTTTTTTAAATACATGTTCCCATAATTCCACTAGTTACTTCAGAGCGCTCAGAAATTGTGACTCTTATTTGGCGGGTGAATAAAACCACCAAGTTACTTATCTCACAAAAACCTTTCATATTATGTTCCCGATGGCAATCCTATGCTTAAGAAATGACTCTTTACTCATGTAAATGTGCAGTGTCACCTTTCTTTTAAGAAATATATATCATCTTATTGGCTTCCACCCGTGTTCTATTTGAAATAATACCGAACCTTGATTTGACATCCAAAGTATTCTCTGTTCCCTCTCACATGGATGTCCACCATGAATATCACAAATGCGGTTACAAAACAAAAATGTTAGACCTTCTTTTCTTTGGTGAAAACAACCCAAGTGTCCATTAACAGATGAATAGAGAAACAAAATGTGGGGCATGCATACAATGCCCTAGAGAAAAAAACATGTCTGATACGTGTTATGACATGGATAAACCTGGAAAGCATTACGCTAATCAAATAAGTCAGGTACAAAAGGATAAATATTATACAACCACAGAATAGGCAAATTCACGATCCCTCTGGGAGCAGCGTGGGTGTTAGCTGTCCCCGGAGCTGTCTGGAAGAAGAGTCCTGGGATACTGGTTTCAATCTGACTGACTGAGGAAAGGTGCTGCTTTGTGTAGGTTTTAGAAAGTAGAGGGAGGTAACATACCCAAGTAATTGTGGAACTAGTAATGGATAATTTGGAAAAATTATGGAAATCTTTTCTTGAATACTAAAATTGTTATTTTCAGTATGGACCAAACTGGTTTTGAAACATCAAGTTTATTTAAACCCTTAACTTTCTATAATTAACATCCCCCCCCCTTTTTTTTTATCCCCCTTTTTGACAACCATATTTCAATAGTGAAAGTGTATTATCCATGATTCCTTCGCTGGGTCATAAAACGAAGATGGCTAAATGAGAGGGTAGAAGAAATGTAGGCATACCAGTAGCCCTCCTGTATTATGGAAAATAATGAGCATTTTTATGAAATATTATTCTACAAGTAGATAACCAAGAAATCAATTTAAAACATCTTATTACTTAGATGAGAATGAAATATACATTCAAAGCAACTGTCAACACAACTGGGTACTCCCTAAATTACAGGAAAAATTGAAGAAGGTGATAAATATTTGGAGGATTATGATACAAATGATTTTGTTGTATAAAAATTGGAGATACATTCCTACAATAAAAAGAAAAAAAAACAATAGGCAAATTCATAGAAACAAACGTAGATGAATGGTGACCAGGGGCTGGGGACAGAGGAACTTAAGGAAGGTACTGCTCAGTGGGTAGTTTCTGTTTGGGGTGATGAAAACATTTGAAAGTGGATCATGGCGATGTTTGCACAATACGATGAATGTACAGCGTGTAATGAGCTGTCCACTTAAAAATGGTTACAATGGTAAATTTTGTTATATACATCTTATCACAATAATTAAAAACACATATACCTTGTACTTGTTCATCCAGCTTGTTGATAACAGTAGTATTCAAGGAGAGACCAAAAGCATAAGCATGCCCGCTAAGACCTCCTTCTAGTTACTACCAATACCGTCTACTGCATTTGGCACAGACATTTAACTTGCTATCATAGATTTACTCACGCTTTTCACCACCCCCGAATGCTTATTGGTGTCTGATAGGCATTACATGAAGCAGCCTGAATGCTTAACTCTTCCAACTAGTACTAAGAGGCTTCTGCAATCTCATTGCACTCTATCCATCTAAATTCATTCTCCATTAACCTCCAACACTTTAATCCACTCCAATTCAGTCAGACTGGGGATCTGATACCATCATGCTATGCTATGCCAGGCACCCTTCCTCAGCACAAAATATCCTTTCCCCTCATTATCCATCCTGGACCCAACCTTTGGGTCCAGCTTAAGACTGAAGTCCACAATCAGTGTTGCCAACAAATCTGTTTTTACCATATATTAACTTTTTCTCAAGCTGGACAACGAGTCTTTAAAATTGGTCCCTTTCATTTCTTAGGTGAATATCTTATCATTCCACTAAGACTTCAAGTCCAATTTCCCCAGCTGGAGCACAGGGTAGGAATGCAACCTGACCCAAACCTTTCTTACCCACCTCCTCTCATCTTTGACCCCTTCTCCCTCTGCACATACTCTCACCTTTCTTCCCGCGCTCGAGGGCTCAGGAGCCTGCTGGGGTCATCATCATGGCTGCTCTGCTGGCTGCTCTGCTGGCTGCTGAGGAAAGACACAGGATAGAATCTGTTAACATCCAGCTCCTTTCTCAACCCTGGGGGAGGTTATGGAGACATCAAACGGACAGAGACATGGCATTGCAACACCTTAAAGCTACAGACTCCCCCAAGTAAGCTTAGCATAAAGCAGGGTGCTCACACTTTTTCAGCATGCGAATTACTTATAACATGATCAAGTCAAAAAGATCTACCAACTACAAACATCCAAAACATATATATTTATTTATTACATATCCATAAATGCATTGAGAATTCTTTATATGTACAATGTATGTTTATGTACCTTGCATAACCACATGAATCCATATTGCCCAACACAACACAATTAACTATGTACATTTTTTGTCATGACCAGTGCTGATGACTTGCACTGAATGGCATGAGCCAGGGATCCATAGTCCAGACAGTAGCTGCTGACAGCCAGCCTCAAGCACACTTCCAAATGATCATCAGTCATGGTGGAACGGTACTTGGACTTAATCATCTTTATGTGGGAAA